>NW_026115600.1:0-14646 GCF_001640805.2 Lates calcarifer | reverse complement strand
CTGTTTGCCTGTGTGTGCAGGCAGTACAGTGTCGGGTTTGAGATGGTGACGGTGTCGACGGTGGGGGATCCGAGTCCGGCGGCCTCCCCGAAGAGGAGCAGTGGAGATTACAGGTACAGTCGACCTCAGTGCAGAAAGCTCTCATGTTTAAATGAATGTTTAGTGTCTTCAGACCCACAGCAGGGTCTGCTGGACTCCATCCATTAGCACAGGAACACGGGTTGATGGCTGGAGGTTCACAGTCTGGTCATGTTCCATCTTTACACACCAATCCTCACTGTACAGACACAGACATGTACAACAAATGAAGGAAATTACACTTAAGAATTTGATTGGAAACAAGTAATGACATTGAATGCTTGTAGAGGAACCTAAAGAAGGCGTTCAGAATTTCAATATCCCAGTAATTTACCTTACATTATTATGAAACCACGCTGAGAGAGACAGAGACATTTATTGTCACACTGTCATGAAGTCATCTCCCAGATATTTACAGCAGGTTTTTATCAGTCAGTAGTTTTCTGATGATAATAAAACATGCCAGATACAGTTGCATGGTAAGTTGATCTGTCATTTATCATTAACAATAGCTTTAGTTTAATGACAGAGACGTTTCCACATTGTGTTTTAGAGTTGATTTACCTCTAGCAAAAAATATTCACATATATATATATATATTATATATAAATGTCATTGAACACAAACATTTTATTTGCATATTTTTAACCTCACATACAGTATGTCAGTGTGCTGTCACAGACATCAGCAACAGCTACTAACCCAGACAAAAAATAAGTGTTACTGTGACCATTTACACAAATCAGCATGACAAGGATGTGTCAGGTCGGCCATGTTTCTGAGATAACGTGTGTGAATATACACACTGCTGTCCATCACTCTTCACTCTATAATTGTACTATAAGTGAAGTGTTCTGCAAATTAGTCTGATAGTGTTGCTGTTTTTTAATCTCCATTGAAGCTTCCCATCTGAAGTGTCTCTCTTTCTCCCTCTCTCTCTTTTTCCAGATGTGGCTTCTGCTACATGGAGGCGGACCACGTCCCAGCAGGCATCTACAACGTCATCACCACCTTTCCTGCCCAAACAGGAAGGACCCTTCTTCTTGGACTTTGGAAGTACCTCGCCCCTCAAGGTCTCCCAGCTCCAATGAAGATGGAGCTGGAGAGGGGACGAGGCGTGGACCGGGAGGATGGTACTTCAGGACATCAAGGGATTTTTCTGATATTTCTGTTTGAATGTGATGAGGCGTCGAGGCCTCCACTAAGTCCAAAGAGCCCAGAATGTGACTGACAGCCTCAACTAAACACCATCTCAAACAGCCTTTCCCTGTTCCCTCTCGCTGGATCCTTTGCTGAAATAAATGGACAGATCTTTGGCTTCAACTTCAACACTGACGCGACGATAATACACAGTTATGGGGAAGGAATAAATTATTAATGAGAAGTCATCAACAGGAACCTCAGTATGGAACAGAACAGAATCAAGGCGTTTCAAAACCGTAATAATAAAAATGAGTCAGCAAAGTGGTACCTCTTTTTACCATAATAAGATAAGACAGCATTTCTTCTGTATGTACCTCCACCAGATGGATTCATGAGCATCCCTGCTCTGATGGACCTCATGAGAAGACACAAATCATACGACCACGTCCAGGAATGACTGGATGTTGGAGAAGTAACAGGGTTGAAATGATTTTTTTTGAAATTTTGCTGCAGTGAGCACCTCATCGGATACAGAAGTGAATTCTCAGCACTCGCTTCTGGTTGGAATTTGACAAATGTCATGAGATTGGGATTTTTCTGTAATGGTTTGGACCCCTTAATTTCAGTGGCACACGATCTTTATGCCTCAGCAATAGTGAGCTTCCAACTTTCCCACAGTTTATGTTTGTCCCTTTCCTCTCTGACGTGAACCTGTCACCTTTAGTTCTCCATATACTTTTGACCAATTTGTGGATCCTAGTTGTGATAGCCCAGCCCGGCAGGTGTAGGCAGCGTTTGTGGCCCTGCCATGAAACGACAAGTTTCTCTACAGAAAGCAGAAATCCCCTCTGTGTGGTATATCTCTCAGACCAGGCTGTTTGGAGCTGTAACTAAACTGTGTCCAGGACCACAGCGTTTGTCAGATGTTGGAGGTGCTCATTACTGCAAACTGCTCGAATAAAAAGCAGTTGCTTGATACAGGCAGCCACAATACAAAACAAACATGAAGGCCCCAGCTGTTCTCTCAAAATATTATGTTGCCAAAACCTGACCAGACTTCTTGTCAGTTAGTTTGTCTCCCAGGAGTTTAACAGTCTGGAGCCTCTGCCAAAATAGCAAAAGCAGTTTCCAAGTGTGACAGGTTGAAGGGACGGTCGGTTTCCTCAGATGACCATGGAGGGTTGTTTTTTATTCTCAGGAGGCAGTGCAGCACAGCAGCACCACAGGGAATCCAGTATGGCAGCAGTTGAATGATGTCTCCTCATGCTGTCTGTGGACGTGACGGCTGAGTGAGGACGTATCAGCCCTGACTTCACTGACAGGCCTCACGTCAGCTCTTAGCACTGCTTGAGACAGGTATCACACACTGTACGTGTTATACTTGTGTGTGAGTGTGTGTGCATGTGTGAATGTTTGATTTCTATTGTCAACATTTTAAAGGTAAAAATGTATTGCCAAGTACTTATCCTCTGTTTACTCTTATGTTACTGAGCTGCACTTTTTAATCATTTCTTTTTATGTTTATTGTCAAACACAATATATGGAAATGAATATGTCACTTTGATTCTTCAACGCCAGCAGTTTAAGCAGTTATCAGAAAGCGGCTCATTTAAAATTCACCTTGTCTCGTCAGTTTTCATTGTGAGTGTGTTCTGGGTGACGTCGCCCATCAGCAGCCTGTCGTATACAGATGTAGCTGCTGAATTCTGCGCTGCTTCTCTCGGCATCGTATTCCTTGGCAGCAGCGTTTGGTGGATTTGGAACCAGGCTGTATGTTGTGGTGTGAGTCCATCCATCAGCAGGAAGGTTGTGTTGCATCATGTCGATGCAGTCCTCTCAGTCCACTCCTGTATCTGTACGTTAGTGTCTGATGCACATTCTAGCTCAGTCAAATCACCAGATGTCTTTCAGTCGTCCAAAAAAACACAATCAGTGTTGCTTATTAATGCGTCTCAACACTTAACTGCCAGTTTATTAGGTACACCGAGTTAAAACTGGTCAAATCTGACAAACATGAAGGTTCTGATGTTCAGTTTTCACTGAAACTGGTTTATAAAAGTGTTGATTCAGCTGTATGATGATGTGGAGGTTGCACAGAGAGACAACTGAATCAACACCTTTCTAAAACAGTTTTAAAAAATGAACCTCCGTTTTGAGAGTAAAATTTGATTCTTGAACATTGTTAGTCACAATAACCATAACTCAAGCTACACTTACTGCCTGTTTTTGTTAAGCTTCTCACCAGGGCTGTCAGATGCAGTGGAAAACTAGTGAGTGGGCCTTGAGTCACTGACTAGATTTTTTTGGTCACTTACTGTATTAACAGTTCTGTACTTCTTTTATTCAGCGTCCCTCAGTCACAGATGTTTCCTTACAGCGGACTACACAGGGTTACATTAGTGCACAGATTCAGTGTCCTCACATAAACCTTCTCTCTGTTTACTGGGTGTAATGCACAGTTGTTAAGGTGCCGTGAGTAAGTGTAAAGTCACTGTCACACAGCTTCATGTTGCTGCAGTGTGGGTCCACACATTGATTACTTTCATTTAGCCGATAAAAGAAGGATCATTGTTTTTTGAGATTGTTGCTGATATATTTTCACGGGATTTCACTGCAGCCTGTGATGTTGTGTGCACATGATATTTCATAAGACATGTTCAGAATATAACACCAAAACCATACATGGTTTAATTTATTTAACCACGACCTTTAGCTTTGCTAAACCATCATTCTGTTTATTCTGAGATAAACTCTGACCTGGTTCACAGCACTGCTTCTGGGACAATTTTCATTAATGATCTCTGTTAACAGCCATTCATAGTCAAAGCAGTGCTGACTGGAGGCTGACTGTAAATGAACTGATGATGCTGGTGTGCTAAGAGGTTGAAATGTTGGAGTAAAATATAGCTTTAAATCTCCTTTGCCAAGCACTTCTGTCAACGATCCACCTGTTCATGAATGGTAACTGTTATGGATACCCTATCTTTGTCACTATATGAGTCATGTTGTTTTAACTGGCAGCAGGACAATCTTGCCGTGACCTGTTGTATGAATGATGATATAATGTTTGCAGAACTTGCACTAAATGTTGGGTAGACAGACGTATTCAAGCTTTGAATACAGAAAATGATATCTCACTCTGTCTGTGCTCTTTCTTTATTTCGTTGGGAGTGGAGGGGGCTTTTATTTTGATAGTGCTAGCAACATCCATCAGATGTTATACCTTGTGCTTCTGAAGCCACTGTTTGAAGTTATTGACATACTTGTTTTTGTCGGGGGACATCTGTGAAATGTGATTTGATCAAGGATGCTAAACATGCTAACTCTTCACGCCTGGGGTTGTTACATCTTGTGACTTAAAATCATAACTCTTGATAAATAGCAGGACAGTCATATGGCAGCGTCACCTATACAGTGTTGTATATTCAAGCACAAGATAAGTGATCACAAGAAATCATGGCCTTAACATCAGTAACAACAAATGAAAGAAAGTTAAGCGTCAGGAGTAATGAGCAGTGACCTGGGATAACCAGGAGGGATCAAAACAGTACACGCAGACATTTTTCAGCAAAAAGATTAAAGTATGAAAATGTGAAGATTTGCTGCCAGAGAAATATCATGTCATAAATTACCACACCAGGCTTTCTTTAAACAGTGAAGAAGCAAAAGGAGAAAACCTAAGTATACAGAAATTACAGTTTCTGTTGGTGTATGGTAAATGCAACAAAAGAGAACTGAATTAATAAAAAAAAATCTCATTACATAAAATATGTAAAACTGAAGCAGTTCTCAAATAGATGCTCCAAAATGTGTTACCTCAAACTGGAAAAATCAGCTCTGATATTTGCACGCTGCCAGAGTAAAGTTACCAACAACCTGGTTTATGTGATGTCTTCAAGCACAAAGGTCAAGGTTCAGAGGTCACAGCAGCCAGTTGAAAAGCCCTTTCCTAAAATAGAAGCTAAAACCGTCCTCCTCAAGTTATGTACTCCGGCTTTCATCTTTAAAATAGTCGCTCCAGCTCAAGAATAGAATAGAAACAATAGGATGGACTGATGGCTGGGCGTCTGTCTGACAGAGGTGACACACGGATGAAAGTTAATCTGCTGTTTGTATCCCTCCATGTCCACAGCACTGACGACAAGAGGCTAAAAGGTCGTAAAAGCATGTAAAGAGAAAGACGGTCATGGGAAAAACACTGAAAGGAACGGTTGTATAAGTGATTGAGTTGTTGAAGCACGTGTCAACATGCAGCTGCTAATCTGCTGTCACAAGGAACATGTGGCCAAGATGACAACTTTGAAATTAACCACATGAAGTTTCATTTTCAAGTGTTGCTTCTGTGGAAAACACACATGTAGTCACATGCTTCATATAGAGCAAATTAAATTATTTTCATTTGGAAATAAACAGCAAATTAACTCAAAGTTGAACGCACTGAGCTGCTGCCTTTTGAATTAATGAGAACTTGTTTGTCATAGCAGAGTACTCACAGCTATGTGATCCTGATTCTAATGTGAGGAAGTTATTTCATCTTAAAGATGCTTAGATTTCACATTCACTTCTCTGTGTAGGTGTTAGAATACCTGCAAGGCCTCAGCAGCTGTTATATTTAGAAATGTCTTAGAGCTGTAACAGATTGAGGCTTTTCTTAATGATCAAACAGCCGAGTTAGAAGTGGACTGGATACAAAGATTAGACAGGGTTGATGATGTTTAGACAGAAGGAGGGAATGCCAGCTCTTGTGGTTTTGGTAGTCTTCCAAAGCCACAAAATATTATGACTGTTAGAGGCCAAATTACAAAAAGCATATTTCCTAACTTAGCCCCAGTGTTATCTGTTCAAACAGAGTGATGTTTGTGGCTCTAAGGTAGAGGGAGATGAGTTTAACAGCTCTTGTACTGTGTAGAAAAAATATTTTGGTTGTTTCATCTGGTTGGAAGCAGTGAAAGTCTAATCCGTGGTTATGAACTGGAGAAATCTCTTGGGATCTGCCTCAAAAATGGCAAAATTGTCCCTTGACAATACAACTGCATGTCCATGTAATGAGAGCATTACAAGGTCTGTCTGTTTCACTGCTGTCGTCTTTATTGGGAAAATGTGACGGCCATTTAGATCACTTACAGCTTCTCTTAAGATGTGCCAGACACTGGTTGATGTTAATGCAATTCTGCCTGGTTGTTTCTTGAAGTCAGGTTGCCTAATAACACTTTCAGTTAGCTAAATGACTGCACAGAGCATCATGCTTTTCATTTTACAGAAACTGTGAGTGTTTCTTGGAGAGAGTGTCCTGGTCTTCTGTCACGGTAAAGGTCTCTAAACTTATCAAATCCAAATAATGACCCCAGCCTCTGAGGATAAAGCTAACACAAGAACATGTGCAATGATGTCCCACTCAAGTTGAGGTAATGAACCAGGACCACAATGAAGTGAACGACTGTTTATTTTACTGTTAATCTGAAAAACAGGCTCATAAGCTGCTGAGAGGAGTGAACACCTACTGCTCACACACACAGCTCTGACAGAGACTGGCCAGTTTATATCCTCGATTCAGCAGCAACAACAACAACAGTGGGCTTTAAATAAAATACAAGAGAATAAAGAGGGTAATTTAGCAGAGTGAAAGGATAAATCTGTCAACAAAATTCCATGAAAAGAGCAAAACCAACAATGAATACAATATTAGTATAATCTAAATATTGTAAGCTTATTCTTCTGTGCCACAGAGCTCTGCTGTTGTCTAAAGACTAATAAAAAATATGTGTGTGGGCCACAATCCCACAATCCTAATCGTTTGAAAAACATTTGACAAAAAGTACAGCGTCCAGCTGTTTTAGACGGTTACTGATTGAATATTTATCAACACTGTTTTTAAAGAATTATGTCTTCAGCAGGACATTGTTGGTTTTGGTCTTTTCATAGTTTGTTGACAAGAAAAAAGATATACGCTTCAGATTTTGTGCACTGATGATGATCTGGTGCATGGCTGTACGCCGATCTTAGCATAAGACTTATTTCCGTGTTTTGTATTTTAAGACCAATCAGAGGCGGCTGCTAGGCGGGCCAGAGTTGGCCGGCCAATCAGCGTTTTTATGCCAACGTTAGCTGACGCATGACGCCGTTGGCTATGACGTGTCTCGCCATTGGTCCTGCCTTTCTGGGAGGAGCGTAGAGAGGCGGAGAAACGAACTCGATAAACAGTTTAAAACCACGTCTGAAACGTTGCTTCTGTTTGCCAGTGCTGTGGGAAGACGTCGTTACCGAAGAGGCCACTTTACCGACATTTTGCGTCTCTTTGTCATTTTGTGTTTCACCCTAGCCATTTAAAGTCATTTATGTTGGTTGTTTATCATGTCGTTGTCGTTGTTTGTGGCTGTTTGCGGTCATTTTGTATTATTTTGCGTCTCCACCTGGTTGTTTTTCACCCGGGTGTTAGCATTAGCATTAACATCGAGCGTTAGCATTAGCCTTCTCTGTAAACGATGTGTTTTGGGGTTTATCGTCGTTTTTTATGCGTGGGGTAAAGCGTGTTTGTGTGTCTGTGTGAGTTGTGGAGGGCTGTACGGTAGTCTGTCTGTTTACAACTCCGTTCGCATCTTTTGCAGTTACTTTCCAGACAGTTACTGCTTCTTTGTAATGCTATGCTCCATCTTGGTCAGTTTAAGTCGGTTTATGGTGGATTATCATGTCGACGTGATCATTTGTGTCTATTTGCGATAGTACTACATCATTTCCGTCTATAGCTGGGTGTTTCACATCTACTTATGCACAGCTTCTTTGTGGTTGTTTTGCACCGTGTTGTGTCTTTGTAGTTTTGTGTCTATTCCTGGTTATAAAACGTTTCTTTGTGGCCATTTTGTGTTTCAGTGTGGCAGATTTTTTCCTCTTTGTCGTGTGTGTCGTTGTAGCTTTGTGGCACTAATCTGTCCATACTGTCCAGATTTAATTGAGGTCAGTTTTGTGTTAAATACAAGATTGAAAACTAGATTTTAACTGTACTCCTCCACAAGTTTTAAGCCTCAGGAGTAGGTCACAATGTATGAGCTGAAATTACTTGAGAAATTATTATAAAACTATTTTAAAAAATGCCTTTCTCTCTGAGCCCAATAAAGTCATATTCTAGTAACATAACAATTCATTCACCTCAAAACTCATAGTGTGATTGTCAAGATGCTAGTGTTTAGTTTTCAGTGTTGTGTTCTTCTATACTGATCAAGTTTCGGAGGTGAACTATTCTTTATTAATGAGGTTATTTGTTGTATTTGTATTTTCCAGGTTCACTGGTTCAGCTGCTGCAGCCTGGACACAAACACCAGCTCTCACCTCACAGACCAAACAGGTATGTGTCCTAAACATTTACCCAGTCTGAAAAACGTGTCGATGAGCTGAATTATTAATGTTAGTAACAGTCTTAATGTTTAAATCCTTGGTAATTAATGAGTTTAGTATTGAATATAATAACTGATTGATCATGTCTATAAATTGTCAGAAAATAGTATTAGTAATAGTCCCTGCTTTCAAAAATGTACTTAAGTGAAAGTTTTGATTTTGCAGTTCACTGTAATATTCCTCCAGTGATTAGTTGACAGACAATTCATACAGAAATGTCAGATTTAAGATAATCGTTTTAGTAAATATTTATTGTTATTGATTCTTAAAGATGTGATGCTTTTTCTTGTCATCTGACAGTAAACAGCCCATTTTCTGAGACACATCTCTAATGTTTAGACAATGTTGTGGTTCAGCTGTAAAGTTGAATATTTAAGAGTTTTGGGGTTAAAACGTTGCTGAGGAATAGGTCATAGATTATTGATCATTTTCCTTTGTATGTTGCTCTTTTTATTTCCTCCAGGTGTCACCACTTCGTCCACGATCGCAGAGAGTCTTCGTACAATGAAGAAGTTCTTTGAGACAGAGGCCTCCAGGTAATTCACAGCTTTACATCAACTGTCCAACACAGAGCACTGACATTAAATTACCTTCAGTAACTGATCTGAAGTCTCAATAGTTTGATTTATCACAAAAAGACTAAACTTATTATTGAAGTTTATTTACATAGTTGATGAAAGTACAGTTCAAAGAAAATGAGGGATTTAAACATATGCTCTCTCTCCCTCCTCCTTGCTCCTTCTCTCTCCACCTCTCTCTCGTCCTCTTACTTTCTCTAATTTTCAGTCTATCTTTCTGTCTCCTTACCCCTCTCTCTTTGCCTCCTTCTCTGTCTCTCTCGCTCTCTTCCTTGCTCTCTCACTCTCATGCTTTCTCTCTATCCCCGTCTCCCCCTCTCACACTTTCTCTCTCTCTCTCTCTATCTGTCTGTCTCTCTCTCTCTCTCTCACATTAGTACAGTAAATCATAAAAATGTGAACAACATATTCAGTTCAGTGTCACACTAGAAACTCTTCTTCTTCTTCATTCTTCATTTTGCTTCTACCAACTAGATTTTGTTCAGATTGTAACTGACCGTGGAGAAACAAACATTTCCATCCACTGTTGAATATCAGTGTGAATAATAGGAGCTGATGGAGCCAGTTCTCCAGTCAGAGCAGCTTCTTTTGTCTTTGTGTAAAAAGCTAATTTAACTAGTTCTGATTAGTCCAGAACCAGTTAGTCCACACTCTGGTTCCTTTGTAGATTTACTGTCTTTTACTTCTCTATCTTATGATAGTTTGAGGTTCAGAAACTCTATGTGCTTTTATTCTGATGTGTTAACAGTCACATTTTTATATTAATGTTTGTTGTGTTTTTCTCCACAGGATTCAGACTTTAGCCATTAAATCACAGAGAAAGGAGACAGATGTGAAGACATTTCCAGAAGGTCAGTGTTAGTTTATTCTTTTTAGTTTGACTCTTTAAAACCTCTGGTTTTAAGACCAACAAATTAAAGATGCTTATCTTATCAGTTTTAAGTATTTTTCAACATTGTAGCTGCGGAAAATAAGTCTAAAAATATGTATAACAAAATATATATTTATATCTATCTATACATGTGTGTATATGTAAGTAAATACATTTAAACCCCTGAATAAATAGGCCTAACAAGTAAGTATTAAATAATTAAATAAAAAATACATTTTGAACAGTTTTGATACTGTACTATACTACAAATTTTTTGAAAGTTTTTCATGCCTAACTATAGTATGACTTTTTTCATGGTTTTTTGCCTTACTATACTAAACTAACCTTTTTTATGCTTTACTATACTATGGTATTTTTTGAAATTTTTTATACCTTATTATACCATGACTTTTTTGACAGTTTTTGACGCCTTACTATGCTATGACATTTTTTATGCCTTAATAGAATATGACATTTTTTTTTACCTTTTTAATGCCTTGCTATAAGTAAAATGTGAAACCACAATAACCAAATAAAACCTTAAAAAGTATATTTTCTGTTTGTTTAAAAATAGGCCTAAAAATTAAAACATGAGAATCATGACGTTTTTCTAAGATTAAAGCGCAATAAAATGATTTGTATGACACCAGTTTCAAAATAGAGAAATGCACCTCAAAAGTTTTGACAACATTTAACAAACCACAGCAAAGATAATGACAGACATTTGACCACAAGGAAGCACCTATTAGAGCTGGTTAGGGTTAATGTAGTTATGAGCACATTTTGAACATGTCTATTAAGAATTTTTGTGATCATTTAACTGTGTATGATACAATTATTAAATAGTTGTATCATGTATGTATCATGAATGTTCTCACAAGTGTTTAATAAATACATATTAGTCTTTGGAAAATGCGCCTATGACTACATTATATATGGTGGAGAAAAAAGTGTTTTCACTTGAACAACAGGAAACAAACAGTTTACAGCAGTTAGATGGTGGAGGTCTTTAATTAACAGCTTTGTAATACTTTTGTTTTCTTTCACCCACTCCAGGTCTTCAGCTGCTGTCGTCTTCCCCTCCTGCAGAGACGAGAACACGTCTATTTTTCCTTTCCTAAACTCTCCTTTTTCTTTTTTGATACCTAATTACAGTGATTTAAACCAAACATTTTACAACTCAATATCACATATTTTAATGTGTTTTTCACAGTAATGATTAGAAACAGTTCTGAAACTCTTTATAAAATAAGAACCTACTGTAATCATCACATAGTTATCTGTCAGATTTCTTAGAGATAAACACGAACCATGTAATAGATACAGGGAAACTATTTAAACTGTTATAATGAACAGTACTTACAGAGGTAAACCTACGATAGAGTTTTTAACCTTTCCTAATATTCCTTTTTGACCATTTTTGCCTTACTATACTATGACATTGTTTGGTGGTTTTTGACATCTCAGTAAAATGACATGGTTGGACTATGCTTTGATGCAGTTTAAGGCACAGGAACTATCTTACCCTTGTTTTCCACAGACGCACACATTCAGTCACATCTCTACACAGTGTTTGTCAGTTAGGTAAGATTTTGTTTTTGTCATTTCATTTTGGTATTTTGTTATTTCAAATTATGCAATATCAGTAGTCCTATCTATTGCTGTGTACATAGTCCTGTTTGTACTGTTTATATTGTTTTTAAGTTTACATACTGTTATATTTGATCTTACTTTATGCTGCAACACTGAATTTCTAATTAAGGATTATCTTACTATTTCTCAAATAAATACTCTATTATGAACACTGAATATTTGCCTGTCTGTTTAATATTGTATGAAAGTGAATAATTTTAGCCACAGGCCACTTGTAGCCAGAGGTTAGGGTTAGAGTTACGGCTTTTAGCCACTGTTAAAAGCCATAACCCTAACCCTAACCTCAGGCTACTAGTGGCTAAAAAACTGTAACCCAAAACCTAGCTTCTGGCTGCAAGTGGCTAAAAGCCATAACCCTACCCCTAACATCTGACTAAAAGTGGCTAACCCTAACCCTAATCTAACCTCTGGCTACTAGTGGCTAAAAAACTGTAACCCTAACCTCCAGCTACAAGTGACGAAAAACACTGTAACCCTAACCCTAACCTTTGGCTAAAAGCCATAACCCTAACCCTAACCCAGCTAATACTAACCCTAAGTGGCTAAAAAAACTGTAGCCCTAACCCTAACCTCCAGCTACGAGTGACGAAAAACACTGTAACCCTAACCCTAACCTCTGGCTAACTGTGGCTAAAAGCCATAACCCTAACCCTAACCCAGCTAATACTAACCCTAAGTGGCTAAAAAAAACTGTAACCCTAACCCTAACCTCCAGCTACAAGTGACGAAAAACACTGTAACCCTAACCCTAACCTCTGGCTAACTGTGGCTAAAAGCCATAACCCTAACCCTAACCCAGCTAATACTAACCCTAAGTGGCTAAAAAAACTGTAACCCTAACCTCCAGCTACAAGTGACGAAAAACACTGTAACCCTAACCCTAACCTCTGGCTAACTGTGGCTAAAAGTCATAACCCTAACACTAACCCAGCTAATACTAACCCTAAGTGGCTAAAAAAAACTGTAACCCTAACCTCCAGCTACAAGTGACGAAAAACACTGTAACCCTAACCCTAACCTTTGGCTAAAAGCCATAACCCTAACCCTAACCCAGCTAATACTAACCCTAAGTGGCTAAAAAAACTGTAGCCCTAACCCTAACCTCCAGCTACGAGTGACGAAAAACACTGTAACCCTAACCCTAACCTCTGGCTAACTGTGGCTAAAAGCCATAACCCTAACCCTAACCCAGCTAATACTAACCCTAAGTGGCTAAAAAAAACTGTAACCCTAACCCTAACCTCCAGCTACAAGTGACGAAAAACACTGTAACCCTAACCCTAACCTCTGGCTAACTGTGGCTAAAAGCCATAACCCTAACCCTAACCCAGCTAATACTAACCCTAAGTGGCTAAAAAAACTGTAACCCTAACCTCCAGCTACAAGTGACGAAAAACACTGTAACCCTAACCCTAACCTCTGGCTAACTGTGGCTAAAAGTCATAACCCTAACACTAACCCAGCTAATACTAACCCTAAGTGGCTAAAAAAAACTGTAACCCTAACCTCCAGCTACAAGTGACGAAAAACACTGTAACCCTAACCCTAACCTTTGGCTAAAAGCCATAACCCTAACCCTAACCCAGCTAATACTAACCCTAAGTGGCTAAAAAAACTGTAGCCCTAACCCTAACCTCCAGCTACGAGTGACGAAAAACACTGTAACCCTAACCCTAACCTCTGGCTAACTGTGGCTAAAAGCCATAACCCTAACCCTAACCCAGCTAATACTAACCCTAAGTGGCTAAAAAAAACTGTAACCCTAACCCTAACCTCCAGCTACAAGTGACGAAAAACACTGTAACCCTAACCCTAACCTCTGGCTAACTGTGGCTAAAAGCCATAACCCTAACCCTAACCCAGCTAATACTAACCCTAAGTGGCTAAAAAAACTGTAACCCTAACCTCCAGCTACAAGTGACGAAAAACACTGTAACCCTAACCCTAACCTCTGGCTAACTGTGGCTAAAAGTCATAACCCTAACACTAACCCAGCTAATACTAACCCTAAGTGGCTAAAAAAAACTGTAACCCTAACCTCCAGCTACAAGTGACGAAAAACACTGTAACCCTAACCCTAACCTTTGGCTAAAAGCCATAACCCTAACCCTAACCCAGCTAATACTAACCCTAAGTGGCTAAAAAAACTGTAGCCCTAACCCTAACCTCCAGCTACAAGTGACGAAAAACACTGTAACCCTAACCCTAACCTCTGGCTAACTGTGGCTAAAAGTCATAACCCTAACACTAACCCAGCTAATACTAACCCTAAGTGGCTAAAGAAACTGTAACCCTAACCCTAACCTCCAGCTTTTTTGCTACTTGTAGCTGGAGTCAGGGTTAGGGTTGCATTTTTTAAGCTAACCATCATTTTTTATAATATTCATCCAAAAATGGAGAAACTCAGCTCAAAAGTTAAGACAAAAAACTTTATTGATTCAGTTCCAGACAACAACAACAGAGTTTTGACCACATGGAGACATATTTTATTCTCTCACCTCACATTTAATACAGTGATGAGCACTTATGGAGATATGCTTCAGTCTTATACATCACTAAACATCTTGAACAACATTTAACTACTTTTGTTGTCCTCTTCAGTTGATGTGGTCTTCTCCTCCTGCAGGGACAGAACATGGTCATCTATGAAATTCTTGGACCATTTTTTATGCGTTACTATATTACAACATGTTTT
This sequence comes from Lates calcarifer, assembly GCF_001640805.2. NCBI lineage: Eukaryota > Metazoa > Chordata > Actinopteri > Centropomidae > Lates > Lates calcarifer. The sequence goes on along the minus strand of NW_026115600.1, from coordinate 239 downwards.
GACCGTTTTTGATGCCATACTATACTATGACATTTTTTCACATTTTTTGATGCCTCACTATACTAGGACATTTTTTCATGGTTTTTGATGCCTTACTATACTATGACATTTTTTCACATTTTTTGACTCCTTGCTATACTATGACATTTTTTGGCTGTTTTTGACACCTTAGTATACTGTGACATTTTTTCACGGTTTTTTGATGCCTTACTATTACTATGACATTTTTTGGCCGTTTT
>NW_026115599.1:0-43786 GCF_001640805.2 Lates calcarifer | reverse complement strand
AGCTTCAAAACGCAGTGAACAGCAGATGATGACACACTTGTCTTAGTGAGAGCACACAGTACAACATGTGTCCTGTTGGAGACTGACAGTCCTCACACATTTTGAATGTTTATCAACATTAGAAACTGATAAACTTTCATAACACTGTGGCAGAGGTTTAAGTTTCTACTGTAATTGCTTAAAGAAGCAGCATTTGGTCAGTCTGGGCTGATTAAGCTTCAAAACGCAGTGAACAGCAGATGATGACACACTTGTCTTAGTGAGAGCACACAAAAGACAACATGTGTCCTGTTGGGGACTACAGTGCTCAGTCATCATTGAATGTTTATCAACATTAGAAGTTGAAAAACTTTCATAACACTGTGGCAGAGTTTAAGTTTCTACTGTAATTGCTTAAAGAAGCAGCATTTGGTCAGTCTGGGCTGATTAAGCTTCAAAACGCAGTGAACAGCAGATGATGACACACTTGTCTTAGTGAGAGCACACAAAAGACAACATGTGTCCTGTTGGAGACTGACAGTCCTCACACATTTTGAATGTTTATCAACATTAGAAACTGATAAACTTTCATAACACTGTGGCAGAGGTTTAAGTTTCTACTGTAATTGCTTAAAGAAGCAGCATTTGGTCAGTCTGGGCTGATTAAGCTTCAAAACGCAGTGAACAGCAGATGATGACACACTTGTCTTAGTGAGAGCACACAGTAGCAACATGTGTCCTGTTGGAGACTGACAGTCCTCACACATTTTGAATGTTTATCAACATTAGAAACTGATAAACTTTCATAACACTGTGGCAGAGGTTTAAGTTTCTACTGTAATTGCTTAAAGAAGCAGCATTTGGTCAGTCTGGGCTGATTAAGCTTCAAAACGCAGTGAACAGCAGATGATGACACACTTGTCTTAGTGAGAGCACAAAAGACAACATGTGTCCTGTTGGAGACTGACAGTCCTCACACATTTTGAATGTTTATCAACATTAGAACTGATAAACTTTCATAACACTGTGGCAGAGGTTTAAGTTTCTACTGTAATTGCTTAAAGAAGCAGCATTTGGTCAGTCTGGGCTGATTAAGCTTCAAAACGCAGTGAACAGCAGATGATGACACACTTGTCTTAGTGAGAGCACACAAAAGACAACATGTGTCCTGTTGGAGACTGACAGTCCTCACACATTTTGAATGTTTATCAAATTAGAAACTGATAAACTTTCATAACACTGTGGCAGAGGTTTAAGTTTCTACTGTAATTGCTTAAAGAAGCAGCATTTGGTCAGTCTGGGCTGATTAAGCTTCAAAACGCAGTGAACAGCAGATGATGACACACTTGTCTTAGTGAGAGCACACAAAGACAACATGTGTCCTGTGGGACTGACAGTCCTCACACATTGAATGTTTATCAACATTAGAAGTGAAAACTTTCATAAACACTGTGGCAGAGGTTTAAGTTTCTACTGTAATTGCTTAAAGAAGCAGCATTTGGTCAGTCTGGGCTGATTAAGCTTCAAAACGCAGTGAACAGCAGATGATGACACACTTGTCTTAGTGAGAGCACACAAAAGACAACATGTGTCCTGTTGACTGACAGTCCTCAGTCATCATTGAATGTTTATCAACATTAGTTGAAAAACTTTCATAACACTGTGGCAGAGGTTTAAGTTTCTACTGTAATTGCTTAAAGAAGCAGTATTTGGTCAGTCTGGGCTGATTAAGCTTCAAAACGCAGTGAACAGCAGATGATGACACACTTGTCTTAGTGAGAGCACACAGTAGCAACATGTGTCCTGTTGGGGACTGACAGTCCTCACACATTTTGAATGTTTATCAACATTAGAAACTGATAAACTTTCATAACACTGTGGCAGAGGTTTAAGTTTCTACTGTAATTGCTTAAAGAAGCAGCATTTGGTCAGTCTGGGCTGATTAAGCTTCAAAACGCAGTGAACAGCAGATGATGACACACTTGTCTTAGTGAGAGCACACAAAAGACAACATGTGTCCTGTTGGAGACTGACAGTCCTCACACATTTTGAATGTTTATCAACATTAGAAACTGATAAACTTTCATAACACTGTGGCAGAGGTTTAAGTTTCTACTGTAATTGCTTAAAGAAGCAGCATTTGGTCAGTCTGGGCTGATTAAGCTTCAAAACGCAGTGAACAGCAGATGATGACACACTTGTCTTAGTGAGAGCACACAGACAACATGTGTCCTGTTGGAGACTGACAGTCCTCACACATTTTGAATGTTTATCAACATTAGAAATGATAAACTTTCATAACACTGTGGCAGAGGTTTAAGTTTCTACTGTAATTGCTTAAAGAAGCAGCATTTGGTCAGTCTGGGCTGATTAAGCTTCAAAACGCAGTGAACAGCAGATGATGACACACTTGTCTTAGTGAGAGCACACAAAGACAACATGTGTCCTGTTGGGACTGACAGTCCTCACACATTTTGAATGTTTATCAACATTAGAAATGAAACTTTCATAACACTGTGGCAGAGGTTTAAGTTTCTACTGTAATTGCTTAAAGAAGCAGCATTTGGTCAGTCTGGGCTGATTAAGCTTCAAAACGCAGTGAACAGCAGATGATGACACACTTGTCTTAGTGAGAGCACACAGTACGCAACATGTGTCTGTTGGAGACTGACAGTCCTCACACATTTTGAATGTTTATCAACATTAGAAACTGATAAACTTTCATAACACTGTGGCAGAGGTTTAAGTTTCTACTGTAATTGCTTAAAGAAGCAGCATTTGGTCAGTCTGGGCTGATTAAGCTTCAAAACGCAGTGAACAGCAGATGATGACACACTTGTCTTAGTGAGAGCACACAGTAGCAACATGTGTCCTGTTGGGACTGACAGTCCTCACACATTTTGAATGTTTATCAACATTAGAAGTGAACTTTCATAACACTGTGGCAGAGGTTTAAGTTTCTACTGTAATTGCTTAAAGAAGCAGCATTTGGTCAGTCTGGGCTGATTAAGCTTCAAAACGCAGTGAACAGCAGATGATGACACACTTGTCTTAGTGAGAGCACACAGTAGCAACATGTGTCCTGTTGGAGACTGACAGTCCTCACACATTTTGAATGTTTATCAACATTAGAAACTGATAAACTTTCATAACACTGTGGCAGAGGTTAAGTTTCTACTGTAATTGCTTAAAGAAGCAGCATTTGGTCAGTCTGGGCTGATTAAGCTTCAAAACGCAGTGAACAGCAGATGATGACACACTTGTCTTAGTGAGAGCACACAGAACGACAACATGTGTCCTGTTGGGGACTGACCAGTGCTCACATCATTTTGAATGTTTATCAACATTAGAAAGTGATAAAACTTTCATAACACTGTGGCAGAGGTTTAAGTTTCTACTGTAATTGCTTAAAGAAGCAGCTTTGGTCAGTCTGGGCTGATTAAGCTTCAAAACGCAGTGAACAGCAGATGATGACACACTTGTCTTAGTGAGAGCACACAAAGACAACATGTGTCCTGTTGGGGACTGACCAGTGCTCATCATCATTGAATGTTTAACAACATTAGAAGTTGATAAACCTTCATAACACTGTGGCAGAGGTTTAAGTTTCTACTGTAATTGCTTAAAGAAGCAGTATTTGGTCAGTCTGGGCTGATTAAGCTTCAAAACGCAGTGAACAGCAGATGATGACACACTTGTCTTAGTGAGAGCACACAAAAGACAACATGTGTCCTGTTGAGGACTGACAGTCCTCAGTCATCATTGAATGTTTATCAACATTAGATTGAAAAACTTTCATAACACTGTGGCAGAGGTTTAAGTTTCTACTGTAATTGCTTAAAGAAGCAGCATTTGGTCAGTCTGGGCTGATTAAGCTTCAAAACGCAGTGAACAGCAGATGATGACACACTTGTCTTAGTAATAGCACACAGTACGCAAGATGTGTTCTGTTGGAGACTGACAGTCCTCACACATTTTGAATGTTTATCAACATTAGAAACTGATAAACTTTCATAACACTGTGGCAGAGGTTTAAGTTTCTACTGTAATTGCTTAAAGAAGCAGCATTTGGTCAGTCTGGGCTGATTAAGCTTCAAAACGCAGTGAACAGCAGATGATGACACACTTGTCTTAGTGAGAGCACACAGTACGCAACATGTGTCCTGTTGGAGACTGACAGTCCTCACACATTTTGAATGTTTATCAACATTAGAAAGTGATAAACTTTCATAACACTGTGGCAGAGGTTTAAGTTTCTACTGTAATTGCTTAAAGAAGCAGCATTTGGTCAGTCTGGGCTGATTAAGCTTCAAAAACGCAGTGAACAGCAGATGATGACACACTTGTCTTAGTGAGAGCACACAAAAGACAACATGTGTCCTGTTGGGGACTACCAGTGCTCAGTCATCATTGAATGTTTATCAACATTAGAAGTTGAAAAACTTTCATAACACTGTGGCAGAGATTTAAGTTTCTATTGTAATTGCTTAAAGAAGCAGCATTTGGTCAGTCTGGGCTGATTAAGCTTCAAAACGCAGTGAACAGCAGATGATGACACACTTGTCTTAGTGAGAGCACACAAAAGACAACATGTGTCCTGTTGGAGACTGACAGTCCTCACAACATTTTGAATGTTTATCAACATTAGAAAGTGATAAACTTTCATAACACTGTGGCAGAGGTTTAAGTTTCTACTGTAATTGCTTAAAGAAGCAGCATTTGGTCAGTCTGGGCTGATTAAGCTTCAAAACGCAGTGAACAGCAGATGATGACACACTTGTCTTAGTGAGAGCACACAGAACGACAACATGTGTCCTGTTGGAGACTGACAGTCCTCACACATTTGAATGTTTATCAACATTAGAAAGTGATAAACTTTCATAACACTGTGGCAGAGGTTTAAGTTTCTACTGTAATTGCTTAAAGAAGCAGCATTTGGTCAGTCTGGGCTGATTAAGCTTCAAAACGCAGTGAACAGCAGATGATGACACACTTGTCTTAGTGAGAGCACACAAAAGACAACATGTGTCCTGTTGGAGACTGACCAGTGCTCAGTCATCATTGAATGTTTATCAACATTAGAAGTTGAAAAACTTCATAACACTGTGGCAGAGGTTTAAGTTTCTACTGTAATTGCTTAAAGAAGCAGTATTTGGTCAGTCTGGGCTGATTAAGCTTCAAAACGCAGTGAACAGCAGATGATGACACACTTGTCTTAGTGAGAGCACACAAAAGACAACATGTGTTCTGTTGGAGGACTGACAGTCCTCACATCATTTTGAATGTTTATCAACATTAGAATGAAAAACTTTCATAACACTGTGGCAGAGGTTTAAGTTTCTACTGTAATTGCTTAAAGAAGCAGTCATTTGGTCAGTCTGGGCTGATTAAGCTTCAAAACGCAGTGAACAGCAGATGATGACACACTTGTCTTAGTGAGAGCACACAAGTACGCAAGATGTGTCCTGTTGGAGACTGACAGTCCTCACACATTTTGAATGTTTATCAACATTAGAAAGCTGATAAACTTTCATAACACTGTGGCAGAGGTTTAAGTTTCTACTGTAATTGCTTAAAGAAGCAGCATTTGGTCAGTCTGGGCTGATTAAGCTTCAAAACGCAGTGAACAGCAGATGATGACACACTTGTCTTAGTGAGAGCACACAAAAGACAACATGTGTTCCTGTTGGAGACTGACAGTCCTCACATCATTTTGAATGTTTATCAACATTAGAAAGTGAATAAACTTTCATAACACTGTGGCAGAGGTTTAAGTTTCTACTGTAATTGCTTAAAGAAGCAGCATTTGGTCAGTCTGGGCTGATTAAGCTTCAAAACGCAGTGAACAGCAGATGATGACACACTTGTCTTAGTGAGAGCACACAGGACGCAACATGTGTTCTGTTGGAGACTGACAGTCCTCACACATTTTGAATGTTTATCAACATTAGAAACTGATAAACTTTCATAACACTGTGGCAGAGGTTTAAGTTTCTACTGTAATTGCTTAAAGAAGCAGCATTTGGTCAGTCTGGGCTGATTAAGCTTCAAAACGCAGTGAACAGCAGATGATGACACACTTGTCTTAGTGAGAGCACACAAAAGACAACATGTGTCCTGTTGGAGACTGACAGTCCTCACACATTTTGAATGTTTATCAACATTAGAAAGTGATAAACTTTCATAACACTGTGGCAGAGGTTTAAGTTTCTACTGTAATTGCTTAAAGAAGCAGCATTTGGTCAGTCTGGGCTGATTAAGCTTCAAAACGCAGTGAACAGCAGATGATGACACACTTGTCTTAGTGAGAGCACACAGTACGCAACATGTGTCCTGTTGGAGACTGACAGTCCTCACACATTTTGAATGTTTATCAACATTAGAAACTGATAAACTTTCATAACACTGTGGCAGAGGTTTAAGTTTCTACTGTAATTGCTTAAAGAAGCAGCATTTGGTCAGTCTGGGCTGATTAAGCTTCAAAACGCAGTGAACAGCAGATGATGACACACTTGTCTTAGTGAGAGCACACAAAGTACGCAACATGTGTCCTGTTGGAGACTGACAGTCCTCACACATTTTGAATGTTTATCAACATTAGAAAGTGAATAAACTTTCATAACACTGTGGCAGAGGTTTAAGTTTCTACTGTAAATTGCTTAAAGAAGCAGCATTGGTCAGTCTGGGCTGATTAAGCTTCAAAACGCAGTGAACAGCAGATGATGACACACTTGTCTTAGTAATGAGCACACAGTACGCAAGATGTGTCTGTTGGAGACTGACAGTCCTCACACATTTTGAATGTTTATCAACATTAGAAACTGATAAAACTTTCATAACACTGTGGCAGAGGTTTAAGTTTCTACTGTAATTGCTTAAAGAAGCAGCATTTGGTCAGTCTGGGCTGATTAAGCTTCAAAACGCAGTGAACAGCAGATGATGACACACTTGTCTTAGTGAGAGCACACAAAAGACAACATGTGTCCTGTTGGAGACTGACAGTCCTCACACATTTTGAATGTTTATCAACATTAGAAACTGATAAACTTTCATAACACTGTGGCAGAGGTTTAAGTTTCTACTGTAATTGCTTAAAGAAGCAGCATTTGGTCAGTCTGGGCTGATTAAGCTTCAAAACGCAGTGAACAGCAGATGATGACACACTTGTCTTAGTGAGAGCACACAGTACGCAACATGTGTCCTGTTGGAGACTGACAGTGCCTCACACATTTTGAATGTTTATCAACATTAGAAACTGATAAAACTTTCATAACACTGTGGCAGAGGTTTAAGTTTCTACTGTAATTGCTTAAAGAAGCAGCATTTGGTCCAGTCTGGGCTGATTAAGCTTCAAAACGCAGTGAACAGCAGATGATGACACCACTTGTCTTAGTGAGAGCACACAAAAGACAACATGTGTCCTGTTGGAGACTGACATTCCTCACACATTTGAATGTTTATCAACATTAGAAAGTGATAAACTTTCATAACACTGTGGCAGAGTTTAAGTTTCTATGTAATTGCTTAAAGAAGCAGCATTTGGTCAGTCTGGGCTGATTAAGCTTCAAAACGCAGTGAACAGCAGATGATGACACACTTGTCTTAGTGAGAGCACACAGTACGCAACATGTGTCCTGTTGGAGACTGACAGTCCTCACACATTTTGAATGTTTATCAACATTAGAAACTGATAAACTTTCATAACACTGTGGCAGAGGTTTAAGTTTCTACTGTAATTGCTTAAAGAAGCAGCATTTGGTCAGTCTGGGCTGATTAAGCTTCAAAACGCAGTGAACAGCAGATGATGACACACTTGTCTTAGTGAGAGCACACAGTACGCAACATGTGTCCTGTTGGAGACTGACAGTCCTCACACATTTTGAATGTTTATCAACATTAGAAAGTGGATAAAACTTTCATAACACTGTGGCAGAGGTTTAAGTTTCTACTGTAATTGCTTAAAGAAGCAGCATTTGGTCAGTCTGGGCTGATTAAGCTTCAAAACGCAGTGAACAGCAGATGATGACACACTTGTCTTAGTGAGAGCACACAGTAGCAACATGTGTCCTGTTGGAGACTGACAGTCCTCACACATTTTGAATGTTTATCAACATTAGAAAATGATAAACTTTCATAACACTGTGGCAGAGGTTTAAGTTTCTACTGTAATTGCTTAAAGAAGCAGCATTTGGTCAGTCTGGGCTGATTAAGCTTCAAAACGCAGTGAACAGCAGATGATGACACACTTGTCTTAGTGAGAGCACACAAAAGACAACATGTGTCCTGTTGGAGACTGACAGTCCTCACACATTTTGAATGTTTATCAACATTAGAAACTGATAAACTTTCATAACACTGTGGCAGAGGTTTAAGTTTCTACTGTAATTGCTTAAAGAAGCAGCATTTGGTCAGTCTGGGCTGATTAAGCTTCAAAACGCAGTGAACAGCAGATGATGACACACTTGTCTTAGTGAGAGCACACAACGCAACATGTGTCCTGTTGGGACTGACAGTCCTCACACATTTTGAATGTTTATCAACATTAGAAACTGAAACTTTCATAACACTGTGGCAGAGGTTTAAGTTTCTACTGTAATTGCTTAAAGAAGCAGCATTTGGTCAGTCTGGGCTGATTAAGCTTCAAAACGCAGTGAACAGCAGATGATGACACACTTGTCTTAGTGAGAGCACACAAAAGACAACATGTGTCCTGTGGGACTGACAGTCCTCACACATTGAATGTTTATCAACATTAGAAGTGAAAAACTTTCATAACACTGTGGCAGAGGTTTAAGTTTCTACTGTAATTGCTTAAAGAAGCAGCATTTGGTCAGTCTGGGCTGATTAAGCTTCAAAACGCAGTGAACAGCAGATGATGACACACTTGTCTTAGTGAGAGCACACAAAAGCAACATGTGTCCTGTTAAGGGACTGACAGTCCTCATCATCATTTGAATGTTTATCAACATTAGAACTGAAAAACTTTCATAACACTGTGGCAGAGGTTTAAGTTTCTACTGTAATTGCTTAAAGAAGCAGCATTTGGTCAGTCTGGGCTGATTAAGCTTCAAAACGCAGTGAACAGCAGATGATGACACACTTGTCTTAGTAGATAGCACACAGTACGCAACATGTGTCCTGTTGGAGACTGACAGTCCTCACACATTTGAATGTTTATCAACATTAGAAACTGATAAACTTTCATAACACTGTGGCAGAGGTTTAAGTTTCTACTGTAATTGCTTAAAGAAGCAGCATTGGTCAGTCTGGGCTGATTAAGCTTCAAAAACGCAGTGAACAGCAGATGATGACACACTTGTCTTAGTGAGAGCACACAGTACGCAACATGTGTCCTGTTGGAGACTGACAGTCCTCACACATTTTGAATGTTTATCAACATTAGAAAGTGATAAACTTTCATAACACTGTGGCAGAGGTTTAAGTTTCTACTGTAATTGCTTAAAGAAGCAGCATTTGGTCAGTCTGGGCTGATTAAGCTTCAAAACGCAGTGAACAGCAGATGATGACACACTTGTCTTAGTGAGAGCACACAAAAGACCAACATGTGTCCTGTTGGGGACTAGACAGTGCTCAGTCATCATTGAATGTTTATCAACATTAGAAGTTGATAAAACTTTCATAACACTGTGGCAGAGATTTAAGTTTCTATTGTAATTGCTTAAAGAAGCAGCATTTGGTCAGTCTGGGCTGATTAAGCTTCAAAACGCAGTGAACAGCAGATGATGACACACTTGTCTTAGTGAGAGCACACAAAAGACAACATGTGTCCTGTTGGAGACTGACAGTCCTCACACATTTTGAATGTTTATCAACATTAGAAAGTGATAAACTTTCATAACACTGTGGCAGAGGTTTAAGTTTCTACTGTAATTGCTTAAAGAAGCAGCATTTGGTCAGTCTGGGCTGATTAAGCTTCAAAACGCAGTGAACAGCAGATGATGACACACTTGTCTTAGTGAGAGCACACAGTACGCAACATGTGTCCTGTTGGGGACTACCCAGTGCTCAGTCATCATTGAATGTTTATCAACATTAGAAGTTGAAAAACTTTCATAACACTGTGGCAGAGGTTTAAGTTTCTACTGTAATTGCTTAAAGAAGCAGTATTGGTCAGTCTGGGCTGATTAAGCTTCAAAACGCAGTGAACAGCAGATGATGACACACTTGTCTTAGTGAGATAGCACACAGTACGCAAGCATGTGTCCTGTTGGAGACTGACAGTCCTCACACATTTTGAATGTTTATCAACATTAGAAACTGATAAACTTTCATAACACTGTGGCAGAGGGGTTTAAGTTTCTACTGTAATTGCTTAAAGAAGCAGCATTTGGTCAGTCTGGGCTGATTAAGCTTCAAACGCAGTGAACAGCAGATGATGACACACTTGTCTTAGTGAGAGCACACAGTACGCAACATGTGTCCTGTTGGAGACTGACAGTCCTCACACATTTTGAATGTTTATCAACATTAGAAACTGATAAACTTTCATAACACTGTGGCAGAGGTTTAAGTTTCTACTGTAATTGCTTAAAGAAGCAGCATTTGGTCAGTCTGGGCTGATTAAGCTTCAAAACGCAGTGAACAGCAGATGATGACACACTTGTCTTAGTGAGAGCACACAGTACGCAACATGTGTCCTGTTGGAGGACTGACAGTCCTCACACATTTGAATGTTTATCAACATTAGAAAGTGATAAACTTTCATAAACACTGTGGCAGAGGTTTAAGTTTCTACTGTAATTGCTTAAAGAAGCAGCATTTGGTCAGTCTGGGCTGATTAAGCTTCAAAACGCAGTGAACAGCAGATGATGACACACTTGTCTTAGTGAGAGCACACAGACGCAACATGTGTCCTGTTGGAGACTGACAGTCCTCACACATTTTGAATGTTTATCAACATTAGAAACTGATAAACTTTCATAACACTGTGGCAGAGGTTTAAGTTTCTACTGTAATTGCTTAAAGAAGCAGCATTTGGTCAGTCTGGGCTGATTAAGCTTCAAAACGCAGTGAACAGCAGATGATGACACACTTGTCTTAGTGAGAGCACACAAAGACAACATGGTCCTGTTGGAGACTGACAGTCCTCACACATTTTGAATGTTTATCAACATTAGAAACTGATAAACTTTCATAACACTGTGGCAGAGGTTTAAGTTCTATTGTAATTGCTTAAAGAAGCAGCATTTGGTCAGTCTGGGCTGATTAAGCTTCAAAAACGCAGTGAACAGCAGATGATGACACACTTGTCTTAGTGAGAGCACACAGTACGCAACATGTGTTCTGTGGAGACTGACAGTCCTCAGTCATCATTGAATGTTTATCAACATTAGAAACGAAAACTTTCATAACACTGTGGCAGAGGTTTAAGTTTCTACTGTAATTGCTTAAAGAAGCAGCATTTGGTCAGTCTGGGCTGATTAAGCTTCAAAACGCAGTGAACAGCAGATGATGACACACTTGTCTTAGTGAGAGCACACAGTACGCAACATGTGTCCTGTTGGAGACTGACAGTCCTCACACATTTTGAATGTTTATCAACATTAGAAAGCTGATAAACTTTCATAACACTGTGGCAGAGGTTTAAGTTTCTACTGTAATTGCTTAAAGAAGCAGCATTTGGTCAGTCTGGGCTGATTAAGCTTCAAAACGCAGTGAACAGCAGATGATGACACACTTGTCTTAGTGAGAGCACACAGTACGCAACATGTGTCCTGTTGGAGACTGACAGTCCTCACACATTGAATGTTTATCAACATTAGAAAGTGATAAACTTTCATAACACTGTGGCAGAGGTTTAAGTTTCTACTGTAATTGCTTAAAGAAGCAGCATTTGGTCAGTCTGGGCTGATTAAGCTTCAAAACGCAGTGAACAGCAGATGATGACACACTTGTCTTAGTGAGAGCACACAGTACGCAATATGTCCTGTTGGGGACTACCATGCTCAGTCATCATTGAATGTTTATCAACATTAGAAGTTGAAAAACTTTCATAACACTGTGCAGAGGATTTAAGTTTCTATTGTAATTGCTTAAAGAAGCAGCATTGGTCCAGTCTGGGCTGATTAAGCTTCAAAACGCAGTGAACAGCAGATGATGACACACTTGTCTTAGTGAGAGCACACAAAAGACAACATGTGTCCTGCTGGGGACTGACAGTCCTCACACATTTTGAATGTTTATCAACATTAGAAACTGATAAACTTTCATAACACTGTGGCAGAGTTTAAGTTTCTATTGTAATTGCTTAAAGAAGCAGCATTTGGTCAGTCTGGGCTGATTAAGCTTCAAAACGCAGTGAACAGCAGATGATGACACACTTGTCTTAGTGAGAGCACACAAAAGACAACATGTGTCCTGTTGGAGACTGACAGTCCTCACACATTTTGAATGTTTATCAACATTAGAAGTGATAAACTTTCATAACACTGTGGCAGAGGTTTAAGTTTCTACTGTAATTGCTTAAAGAAGCAGCATTTGGTCAGTCTGGGCTGATTAAGCTCAAAACGCAGTGAACAGCAGATGATGACACACTTGTCTTAGTGAGAGCACACAGTACGCAATATGTGTCCTGTTGGGGACTACCAGTGCTCAGTCATCATTGAATGTTTATCAACATTAGAAGTTGAAAAACTTTCATAACACTGTGGCAGAGATTTAAGTTTCTATTGTAATTGCTTAAAGAAGCAGTCATTTGTCAGTCTGGGCTGATTAAGCTTCAAAACGCAGTGAACAGCAGATGATGACACACTTGTCTTAGTGAGAGTACACAAGTACCAACATGTGTCCTGTTGGAGACTGACAGTCCTCACACATTTTGAATGTTTATCAACATTAGAAACTGATAAACTTTCATAACACTGTGGCAGAGGTTTAAGTTTCTACTGTAATTGCTTAAAGAAGCAGCATTTGGTCAGTCTGGGCTGATTAAGCTTCAAAACGCAGTGAACAGCAGATGATGACACACTTGTCTTAGTGAGAGCACACAGTAGCAACATGTGTCCTGTTGGAGACTGACAGTCCTCACACATTTTGAATGTTTATCAACATTAGAAACTGATAAACTTTCATAACACTGTGGCAGAGGTTTAAGTTTCTACTGTAATTGCTTAAAGAAGCAGCATTTGGTCAGTCTGGGCTGATTAAGCTTCAAAACGCAGTGAACAGCAGATGATGACACACTTGTCTTAGTGAGAGCACACAGTAGCAACATGTGTCCTGTTGGGACTGACAGTCCTCACACATTTTGAATGTTTATCAACATTAGAAACTGAAAACTTTCATAACACTGTGGCAGAGGTTTAAGTTTCTACTGTAATTGCTTAAAGAAGCAGCATTTGGTCAGTCTGGGCTGATTAAGCTTCAAAACGCAGTGAACAGCAGATGATGACACACTTGTCTTAGTGAGAGCACACAAGATGTGTCCTGTTGGGGACTACCAGTGCTCAATTTATCAACATTAAAGTTGAAAAACTTTCATAACACTGTGGCAGAGTTTAAGTTTCTATTGTAATTGCTTAAAGAAGCAGCATTTGGTCAGTCTGGGCTGATTAAGCTTCAAAACGCAGTGAACAGCAGATGATGACACTTGTCTTAGTGAGAGCACACACAACATGTGTCCTGGGGACTGACAGTCCTCACACACATTACTGGCAGAGTTTAAGTTTCTCAGTCTGGGCAGCTTTGAACAGCAGATGATGACACACTTGTCAGCACACAACAACATGTGTGTTGGAGACTGACGTGAATGTTTATCAACATTTGATAAACTTTCATAACACTGTGGCAGAGGTTTAAGTTTCTACTGTAATTGCTTAAAGAAGCAGCATTTGGTCAGTCTGGGCTGATTAAGCTTCAAAACGCAGTGAACAGCAGATGATGACACACTTGTCTTAGTGAGAGCACACAGTAGCAACATGTGTCCTGGGAGACTGACAGTCCTCACATTTGAATGTTTATCAACATTAGAAACTGATAAACTTTCATAACACTGTGGCAGAGGTTTAAGTTTCTACTGTAATTGCTTAAAGAAGCAGCATTTGGTCAGTCTGGGCTGATTAAGCTTCAAAACGCAGTGAACAGCAGATGATGACACACTTGTCTTAGTGAGAGCACACAGGCAACATGTGTCCTGTTCAGTGCTCACACATTGAATGTTTATCAACATTAGAAGTTAAACTTTCATAACACTGTGGCAGGTTTAAGTTTCTAATTGCTTAAAAAGAAGCAGCATTTGGTCAGTCTGGGCTGATTAAGCTTCAAAACGCAGTGAACAGCAGATGATGACACACTTGTCTTAGTGAGAGCACACAAAGACAACATGTGTCCTGTGGGGACTGACAGTCCTCACACATTTTGAATGTTTATCAACATTAGAACTGAAAACTTTCATAACACTGTGGCAGAGGTTTAAGTTTCTACTGTAATTGCTTAAAGAAGCAGCATTTGGTCAGTCTGGGCTGATTAAGCTTCAAAACGCAGTGAACAGCAGATGATGACACACTTGTCTTAGTGAGAGCACACAGTACGCAACATGTGTCCTGTTGGGGACCAGTCCTCACATCATTGAATGTTTATCAACATTAGAAGTTGAAAAACTTTCATAACACTGTGGCAGAGATTTAAGTTTCTATTGTAATTGCTTAAAGAAGCAGCATTTGGTCAGTCTGGCTGATTAAGCTTCAAAACGCAGTGAACAGCAGATGATGACACACTTGTCTTAGTGAGAGTACACAGTACGCAACATGTGTCCTGTTGGAGACTGACAGTCCTCACACATTTTGAATGTTTATCAACATTAGAAACTGATAAACTTTCATAACACTGTGGCAGAGGTTTAAGTTTCTTACTGTAATTGCTTAAAGAAGCAGCATTTGGTCAGTCTGGCTGATTAAGCTTCAAAACGCAGTGAACAGCAGATGATGACACACTTGTCTTAGTAATAGCACACAGTACGCAAGATGTGTCTGTTGGAGGACTGACAGTCCTCACACATTTTGAATGTTTATCAACATTAGAAACTGATAAACTTTCATAACACTGTGGCAGAGGTTTAAGTTTCTACTGTAATTGCTTAAAGAAGCAGCATTTGGTCAGTCTGGGCTGATTAAGCTTCAAAACGCAGTGAACAGCAGATGATGACACACTTGTCTTAGTGAGAGCACACAGTACGCAACATGTGTCCTGTTGGAGACTGACAGTCCTCACACATTTTGAATGTTTATCAACATTAGAAACTGATAAACTTTCATAACACTGTGGCAGAGGTTTAAGTTTCTATTGTAATTGCTTAAAGAAGCAGCATTTGGTCAGTCTGGGCTGATTAAGCTTCAAAACGCAGTGAACAGGCAGATGATGACACACTTGTCTTAGTGAGAGCACACAGTACGCAATATGTGTCCTGTTGGGGACTACCAGTGCTCAGTCATCATTGAATGTTTATCAACATTAGAAGTTGAAAAACTTTCATAACACTGTGGCAGAGATTTAAGTTTCTATTGTAATTGCTTAAAGAAGCAGCATTTGGTCAGTCTGGGCTGATTAAGCTTCAAAACGCAGTGAACAGCAGATGATGACACACTTGTCTTAGTGAGAGCACACAAAAGACAACATGTGTCCTGCTGGGGACTGACAGTCCTCACACATTTTGAATGTTTATCAACATTAGAAACTGATAAACTTTCATAACACTGTGGCAGAGGTTTAAGTTTCTATTGTAATTGCTTAAAGAAGCAGCATTTGGTCAGTCTGGGCTGATTAAGCTTCAAAACGCAGTGAACAGCAGATGATGACACACTTGTCTTAGTGAGAGCACACAAAACGACAACATGTGTTCTGTTGGAGGACTGACAGTTCTCAGTCATCATTGAATGTTTATCAACATTAGAAGACTGATAAACTTTCATAACACTGTGGCAGAGGATTTAAGTTTCTATTGTAATTGCTTAAAGAAGCAGCATTTGGTCAGTCTGGGCTGATTAAGCTTCAAACGCAGTGAACAGCAGATGATGACACACTTGTCTTAGTGAGAGCTACACAGTACGCAACATGTGTCCTGTTGGAGACTGACAGTCCTCACACCATTTTTGAATGTTTATCAACATTAGAAAGTGATAAACTTTCATAACACTGTGGCAGAGGTTTAAGTTTCTACTGTAATTGCTTAAAGAAGCAGCATTTGGTCAGTCTGGGCTGATTAAGCTTCAAAAACGCAGTGAACAGCAGATGATGACACACTTGTCTTAGTGAGAGCACACAGTACGCAACATGTGTCCTGTTGGAGACTGACAGTCCTCACACATTTTGAATGTTTATCAACATTAGAAACTGATAAACTTTCATAACACTGTGGCAGAGGTTTTAAGTTTCTACTGTAATTGCTTAAAGAAGCAGCATTTGGTCAGTCTGGGCTGATTAAGCTTCAAAACGCAGTGAACAGCAGATGATGACACACTTGTCTTAGTGAGAGCACACAGAAACGACAACATGTGTCCTGTTGGAGACTGACAGTCCTCACACATTTTGAATGTTTATCAACATTAGAAAGTGATAAACTTTCATAACACTGTGGCAGAGGTTTAAGTTTCTACTGTAATTGCTTAAAGAAGCAGCATTTGGTCAGTCTGGGCTGATTAAGCTTCAAAAACGCAGTGAACAGCAGATGATGACACACTTGTCTTAGTGAGAGCACACAGTACGCAACGATGTGTCCTGTTGGAGACTGACAGTCCTCACACATTTTGAATGTTTATCAACATTAGAAACTGATAAACTTTCATAACACTGTGGCAGAGGTTTAAGTTTCTACTGTAATTGCTTAAAGAAGCAGCATTTGGTCAGTCTGGGCTGATTAAGCTTCAAAACGCAGTGAACAGCAGATGATGACACACTTGTCTTAGTGAGAGCACACAATACGCAACATGTGTCCTGTTGGAGACTGACAGTCCTCACACATTTTGAATGTTTATCAACATTAGAAACTGATAAACTTTCATAACACTGTGGCAGAGGTTTAAGTTTCTACTGTAATTGCTTAAAGAAGCAGCATTTGGTCAGTCTGGCTGATTAAGCTTCAAAACGCAGGTGAACAGCAGATGATGACACACTTGTCTTAGTGAGAGCACACAGTACGCAACATGTGTCCTGTTGGAGACTGACAGTCCTCACATCATTTGAATGTTTATCAACATTAGAAGTGATAAACTTTCATAACACTGTGGCAGAGGTTTAAGTTTCTACTGTAATTGCTTAAAGAAGCAGCATTTGGTCAGTCTGGGCTGATTAAGCTTCAAAACGCAGTGAACAGCAGATGATGACACACTTGTCTTAGTGAGAGCACACAAAAGACAACATGTGTCCTGTTGGAGGACTGACAGTCCTCAGTCATCATTGAATGTTTATCAACATTAAAGTTGAAAAACTTTCATAACACTGTGGCAGAGATTTAAGTTTCTATTGTAATTGCTTAAAGAAGCAGCATTTGGTCAGTCTGGGCTGATTAAGCTTCAAAACGCAGTGAACAGCAGATGATGACACACTTGTCTTAGTGAGAGCACACAAAAGACAACATGTGTCCTGTTGGAGACTGACAGTCCTCACACATTTTGAATGTTTATCAACATTAGAGAACTGATAAACTTTCATAACACTGTGGCAGAGGTTTAAGTTTCTACTGTAATTGCTTAAAGAAGCAGCATTTGGTCAGTCTGGGCTGATTAAGCTTCAAAACGCAGTGAACAGCAGATGATGACACACTTGTCTTAGTGAGAGCACACAGTACGCAACATGTGTCCTGTTGGAGACTGACAGTCCTCACACATTTGAATGTTTATCAACATTAGAAACTGATAAACTTTCATAACACTGTGGCAGAGGTTTAAGTTTCTACTGTAATTGCTTAAAGAAGCAGCATTTGGTCAGTCTGGGCTGATTAAGCTTCAAAACGCAGTGAACAGCAGATGATGACACACTTGTCTTAGTGAGAGCACACAGTACGCAACATGTGTCCTGTTGGAGACTGACAGTCCTCACACATTTTGAATGTTTATCAACATTAGAAACTGATAAACTTTCATAACACTGTGGCAGAGGTTTAAGTTTCTATTGTAATTGCTTAAAGAAGCAGCATTTGGTCAGTCTGGGCTGATTAAGCTTCAAAACGCAGTGAACAGCAGATGATGACACACTTGTCTTAGTGAGAGCACACAGTACGCAACATGTGTCCTGTTGGAGACTGACAGTCCTCATCATCATTTGAATGTTTATCAACATTAGAAGTGATAAACTTTCATAACACTGTGGCAGAGGTTTAAGTTTCTACTGTAATTGCTTAAAGAAGCAGCATTTGGTCAGTCTGGGCTGATTAAGCTTCAAAACGCAGTGAACAGCAGATGATGACACACTTGTCTTAGTGAGAGCACACAGTACGCAACATGTGTCCTGTTGGGGACTGACCAGTGCTCATCATCATTTGAATGTTTATCAACATTAGAAACTGAATAAACTTCATAACACTGTGCAGAGGTTTAAGTTTCTATTGTAATTGCTTAAAGAAGCAGCATTTGGTCAGTCTGGGCTGATTAAGCTTCAAAACGCAGTGAACAGCAGATGATGACACACTTGTCTTAGTGAGAGCACACAAAAGTACAACATGTGTCCTGTGGGACTGACCAGTCCTCACATCATTATTGAATGTTTATCAACATTAGAAACTGAAAAACTTTCATAACACTGTGGCAGAGGTTTAAGTTTCTATTGTAATTGCTTAAAGAAGCAGCATTTGGTCAGTCTGGGCTGATTAAGCTTCAAAACGCAGTGAACAGCAGATGATGACACACTTGTCTTAGTGAGAGCACACAGTACGACAACATGTGTCCTGTTGGGAGACTGACCAGTCCTCACACATTTTGAATGTTTATCAACATTAGAAACTGATAAACTTTCATAACACTGTGGCAGAGGTTTAAGTTTCTACTGTAATTGCTTAAAGAAGCAGCATTTGGTCAGTCTGGGCTGATTAAGCTTCAAAACGCAGTGAACAGCAGATGATGACACACTTGTCTTAGTGAGAGCACACAAAAGACAACATGTGTCCTGTTGGAGACTGACAGTCCTCACACATTTTGAATGTTTATCAACATTAGAAAGTGATAAACTTTCATAACACTGTGGCAGAGGTTTAAGTTTCTACTGTAATTGCTTAAAGAAGCAGCATTTGGTCAGTCTGGGCTGATTAAGCTTCAAAACGCAGTGAACAGCAGATGATGACACACTTGTCTTAGTGAGAGCACACAGTACGCAACATGTGTCCTGTTGGAGACTGACAGTCCTCACACATTTTGAATGTTTATCAACATTAGAAAGCTGATAAACTTTCATAACACTGTGGCAGAGGTTTAAGTTTCTACTGTAATTGCTTAAAGAAGCAGCATTTGGTCAGTCTGGGCTGATTAAGCTTCAAAACGCAGTGAACAGCAGATGATGACACACTTGTCTTAGTGAGAGCACACAGTACGCAACATGTGTCCTGTTGGAGACTGACAGTCCTCACACATTTTGAATGTTTATCAACATTAGAAACTGATAAACTTTCATAACACTGTGGCAGAGGTTTAAGTTTCTACTGTAATTGCTTAAAGAAGCAGCATTTGGTCAGTCTGGGCTGATTAAGCTTCAAAACGCAGTGAACAGCAGATGATGACACACTTGTCTTAGTGAGAGCACACAGTACGCAACATGTGTCCTGTTGGGGACTACCAGTGCTCAGTCATCATTGAATGTTTATCAACATTAGAAGTTGAAAAACTTTCATAACACTGTGGCAGAGGTTTAAGTTTCTACTGTAATTGCTTAAAGAAGCAGCATTTGGTCAGTCTGGGCTGATTAAGCTTCAAAACGCAGTGAACAGCAGATGATGACACACTTGTCTTAGTGAGAGCACACAGTACGCAACATGTGTCCTGTTGGAGACTGACAGTCCTCACACATTTTGAATGTTTATCAACATTAGAAACTGATAAACTTTCATAACACTGTGGCAGAGGTTTAAGTTTCTACTTGTAATTGCTTAAAGAAGCAGCATTTGGTCAGTCTGGGCTGATTAAGCTTCAAAACGCAGTGAACAGCAGATGATGACACACTTGTCTTAGTGAGAGCACACAAAAGACAACATGTGTCCTGTTGGAGACTGACAGTCCTCAGTCATCATTTGAATGTTTATCAACATTAGAAAGTGAAAAACTTTCATAACACTGTGGCAGAGGTTAAGTTTCTACTGTAATTGCTTAAAGAAGCAGCATTTGGTCAGTCTGGGCTGATTAAGCTTCAAAACGCAGTGAACAGCAGATGATGACACACTTGTCTTAGTGAGAGCACACAGACGCAACATGTGTCCTGTTGGAGACTGACAGTCCTCACACATTTTGAATGTTTATCAACATTAGAAGACTGATAAACTTTCATAACACTGTGGCAGAGGTTTAAGTTTCTACTGTAATTGCTTAAAGAAGCAGCATTTGGTCAGTCTGGGCTGATTAAGCTTCAAAACGCAGTGAACAGCAGATGATGACACACTTGTCTTAGTGAGAGCACACAGTACGCAACATGTGTCCTGTTGGAGACTGACAGTCCTCAGTCATCATTTGAATGTTTATCAACATTAGAAACTGATAAACTTTCATAACACTGTGGCAGAGGTTTAAGTTTCTACTGTAATTGCTTAAAGAAGCAGCATTTGGTCAGTCTGGGCTGATTAAGCTTCAAAACGCAGTGAACAGCAGATGATGACACACTTGTCTTAGTGAGAGCACACAGTACGCAACATGTGTCCTGTTGGAGACTGACAGTCCTCACACATTTTGAATGTTTATCAACATTAGAACTGATAAACTTTCATAACACTGTGGCAGAGGTTTAAGTTTCTACTGTAATTGCTTAAAGAAGCAGCATTTGGTCAGTCTGGGCTGATTAAGCTTCAAAACGCAGTGAACAGCAGATGATGACACACTTGTCTTAGTGAGAGCACACAAACGACAACATGTGTCCTGTTGGAGACTGACAGTCCTCACACATTTTGAATGTTTATCAACATTAGAAACTGATAAACTTTCATAACACTGTGGCAGAGGTTTAAGTTTCTACTGTAATTGCTTAAAGAAGCAGCATTTGGTCAGTCTGGGCTGATTAAGCTTCAAAACGCAGTGAACAGCAGATGATGACACACTTGTCTTAGTGAGAGCACACAAAAGACCAACATGTGTCCTGTTGGAGACTGACAGTCCTCACACATTTTGAATGTTTATCAACATTAGAAGACTGATAAACTTTCATAACACTGTGGCAGAGGTTTAAGTTTCTATTGTAATTGCTTAAAGAAGCAGCATTTGGTCAGTCTGGGCTGATTAAGCTTCAAAACGCAGTGAACAGCAGATGATGACACACTTGTCTTAGTGAGAGCACACAGAACGACAACATGTGTCCTGTTGGAGACTGACAGTCCTCATCACATTTGAATGTTTATCAACATTAGAAACTGATAAACTTTCATAACACTGTGGCAGAGGTTTAAGTTTCTACTGTAATTGCTTAAAGAAGCAGCATTTGGTCAGTCTGGGCTGATTAAGCTTCAAAACGCAGTGAACAGCAGATGATGACACACTTGTCTTAGTGAGAGCACACAGTACGCAACATGTGTCCTGTTGGAGACTGACCAGTGCTCAGTCATCATTTGAATGTTTATCAACATTAGAAGTGATAAAACTTTCATAACACTGTGGCAGAGGTTTAAGTTTCTACTGTAATTGCTTAAAGAAGCAGCATTTGGTCAGTCTGGGCTGATTAAGCTTCAAAACGCAGTGAACAGCAGATGATGACACACTTGTCTTAGTGAGAGCACACAAAAGACAACATGTGTCCTGTTGGAGGACTGACAGTCCTCAGTCATCATTTGAATGTTTATCAACATTAGAATGATAAAACTTTCATAACACTGTGGCAGAGGTTTAAGTTTCTACTTGTAATTGCTTAAAGAAGCAGCATTTGGTCAGTCTGGGCTGATTAAGCTTCAAAACGCAGTGAACAGCAGATGATGACACACTTGTCTTAGTGAGAGCACACAGTAAAGACAACATGTGTCCTGTTGGAGACTGACAGTCCTCACACATTTTGAATGTTTATCAACATTAGAAACTGAATAAACTTTCATAACACTGTGGCAGAGGTTTAAGTTTCTACTGTAATTGCTTAAAGAAGCAGCATTTGGTCAGTCTGGGCTGATTAAGCTTCAAAACGCAGTGAACAGCAGATGATGACACACTTGTCTTAGTGAGAGCACACAAGAGCAACATGTGTCCTGTTGGGACTGACCAGTGCCTCAGTCATCATTGAATGTTTATCAACATTAGAAGTTGAAAAACTTTCATAACACTGTGGCAGAGGTTTAAGTTTCTACTGTAATTGCTTAAAGAAGCAGCATTTGGTCAGTCTGGGCTGATTAAGCTTCAAAACGCAGTGAACAGCAGATGATGACACACTTGTCTTAGTGAGAGCACACAAAAGACAACATGTGTCCTGTTGGAGGACTGACAGTCCTCACACATTTTGAATGTTTATCAACATTAGAAGACTGATAAACTTTCATAACACTGTGGCAGAGGTTTAAGTTTCTATTGTAATTGCTTAAAGAAGCAGCATTTGGTCAGTCTGGGCTGATTAAGCTTCAAAACGCAGTGAACAGCAGATGATGACACACTTGTCTTAGTGAGAGCACACAGTAAAGCAACATGTGTCCTGTTGGAGGACTGACAGTCCTCACACATTTTGAATGTTTATCAACATTAGAAACTGATAAACTTTCATAACACTGTGGCAGAGGTTTAAGTTTCTACTGTAATTGCTTAAAGAAGCAGCATTTGGTCAGTCTGGGCTGATTAAGCTTCAAAACGCAGTGAACAGCAGATGATGACACACTTGTCTTAGTGAGAGCACACAGTACGCAACATGTGTCCTGTTGGAGACTGACAGTCCTCACACATTTTGAATGTTTATCAACATTAGAAACTGATAAACTTTCATAACACTGTGGCAGAGGTTTAAGTTTCTACTGTAATTGCTTAAAGAAGCAGCATTTGGTCAGTCTGGGCTGATTAAGCTTCAAAACGCAGTGAACAGCAGATGATGACACACTTGTCTTAGTGAGAGCACACAGTACGCAACATGTGTCCTGTTGGGGACTGACCAGTGCCTCAGTCATCATTGAATGTTTATCAACATTAGAAGTTGAAAAACTTTCATAACACTGTGGCAGAGGTTTAAGTTTCTACTGTAATTGCTTAAAGAAGCAGCATTGGTCAGTCTGGGCTGATTAAGCTTCAAAACGCAGTGAACAGCAGATGATGACACACTTGTCTTAGTGAGAGCACACAGTACGCAACATGTGTCCTGTTGGAGACTGACAGTCCTCACACATTTTGAATGTTTATCAACATTAGAAACTGATAAACTTTCATAACACTGTGGCAGAGGTTTAAGTTTCTACTGTAATTGCTTAAAGAAGCAGCATTTGGTCAGTCTGGGCTGATTAAGCTTCAAAACGCAGTGAACAGCAGATGATGACACACTTGTCTTAGTGAGAGCACACAAAAGACAACATGTGTCCTGTTGGAGACTGACAGTCCTCACACATTTTGAATGTTTATCAACATTAGAAACTGATAAACTTTCATAACACTGTGGCAGAGATTTAAGTTTCTACTTGTAATTGCTTAAAGAAGCAGCATTTGGTCAGTCTGGGCTGATTAAGCTTCAAAACGCAGTGAACAGCAGATGATGACACACTTGTCTTAGTGAGAGCACACAGTACGCAACATGTGTCCTGTTGGAGGACTGACAGTCCTCACATCATTTGAATGTTTATCAACATTAGAAGTTGAAAAACTTTCATAACACTGTGGCAGAGGTTTAAGTTTCTACTGTAATTGCTTAAAGAAGCAGCATTTGGTCAGTCTGGGCTGATTAAGCTTCAAAACGCAGTGAACAGCAGATGATGACACACTTGTCTTAGTGAGAGCACACAAAGACAACATGTGTCCTGTTGGGACTGACAGTCCTCAGTCATCATTGAATGTTTATCAACATTAGAATTGAAAAACTTTCATAACACTGTGGCAGAGATTTAAGTTTCTATTGTAATTGCTTAAAGAAGCAGCATTTGGTCAGTCTGGGCTGATTAAGCTTCAAAACGCAGTGAACAGCAGATGATGACACACTTGTCTTAGTGAGAGCACACAAAAGACAACATGTGTCCTGTTGGGAGACTGACAGTCCTCACACATTTTGAATGTTTATCAACATTAGAAACTGAAAAACTTTCATAACACTGTGGCAGAGGTTTAAGTTTCTACTGTAATTGCTTAAAGAAGCAGCATTTGGTCAGTCTGGGCTGATTAAGCTTCAAAACGCAGTGAACAGCAGATGATGACACACTTGTCTTAGTGAGAGCACACAGTACGCAACATGTGTCCTGTTGGAGGACTGACCAGTCCTCACACATTTTGAATGTTTATCAACATTAGAACTTGATAAAACTTTCATAACACTGTGGCAGAGGTTTAAGTTTCTACTGTAATTGCTTAAAGAAGCAGCATTTGGTCAGTCTGGGCTGATTAAGCTTCAAAACGCAGTGAACAGCAGATGATGACACACTTGTCTTAGTGAGAGCACACAGTACGCAACATGTGTCCTGTTGGAGACTGACAGTCCTCACACATTTTGAATGTTTATCAACATTAGAAACTGATAAACTTTCATAACACTGTGCAGAGGTTTAAGTTTCTACTGTAATTGCTTAAAGAAGCAGCATTTGGTCCAGTCTGGGCTGATTAAGCTTCAAAACGCAGTGAACAGCAGATGATGACACACTTGTCTTAGTGAGAGCACACAGTACGCAACATGTGTCCTGTTGGAGACTGACAGTGCTCAGTCATCATTTGAATGTTTATCAACATTAGAATTGAAAAACTTTCATAACACTGTGGCAGGAGTTTAAGTTTCTATTGTAATTGCTTAAAGAAGCAGCATTTGGTCAGTCTGGGCTGATTAAGCTTCAAAACGCAGTGAACAGCAGATGATGACACACTTGTCTTAGTGAGAGCACACAAGTACGCAACATGTGTCCTGTTGGAGACTGACAGTCCTCACACATTTTGAATGTTTATCAACATTAGAAAGTGATAAACTTTCATAACACTGTGGCAGAGGTTTAAGTTTCTACTGTAATTGCTTAAAGAAGCAGCATTTGGTCAGTCTGGGCTGATTAAGCTTCAAAACGCAGTGAACAGCAGATGATGACACACTTGTCTTAGTGAGAGCACACAAAAGACAACATGTGTCCTGTTGGAGACTGACAGTCCTCACACATTTTGAATGTTTATCAACATTAGAAAGTGATAAACTTTCATAACACTGTGGCAGAGGTTTAAGTTTCTACTGTAATTGCTTAAAGAAGCAGCATTTGGTCAGTCTGGGCTGATTAAGCTTCAAAACGCAGTGAACAGCAGATGATGACACACTTGTCTTAGTGAGAGCACACAGACGCAACATGTGTCCTGTTGGGACTGACAGTCCTCACATCATTTGAATGTTTATCAACATTAGAAAGTGATAAACTTTCATAACACTGTGGCAGAGGTTTAAGTTTCTACTGTAATTGCTTAAAGAAGCAGCATTTGGTCAGTCTGGGCTGATTAAGCTTCAAAACGCAGTGAACAGCAGATGATGACACACTTGTCTTAGTGAGAGCACACAAAGACAACATGTGTTCCTGTTGGAGACTGACAGTCCTCAGTCATCATTTGAATGTTTATCAACATTAGAAATTGATAAACTTTCATAACACTGTGGCAGAGGTTTAAGTTTCTACTGTAATTGCTTAAAGAAGCAGCATTTGGTCAGTCTGGGCTGATTAAGCTTCAAAACGCAGTGAACAGCAGATGATGACACACTTGTCTTAGTGAGAGCACACAAAACGACAACATGTGTCCTGTTGGAGACTGACAGTCCTCACACATTTGAATGTTTATCAACATTAGAACTGATAAAACTTTCCATAACACTGTGGCAGAGGTTTAAGTTTCTATTGTAATTGCTTAAAGAAGCAGCATTTGGTCAGTCTGGGCTGATTAAGCTTCAAAACGCAGTGAACAGCAGATGATGACACACTTGTCTTAGTGAGAGCACACAAGTACGCAACATGTGTCCTGTTGGAGACTGACAGTCCTCACACATTTTGAATGTTTATCAACATTAGAAACTGATAAACTTTCATAACACTGTGGCAGAGGTTTAAGTTTCTACTGTAATTGCTTAAAGAAGCAGCATTTGGTCAGTCTGGGCTGATTAAGCTTCAAAACGCAGTGAACAGCAGATGATGACACACTTGTCTTAGTGAGAGCACACAGTACGCAACATGTGTCCTGTTGGAGACTGACAGTCCTCACACATTTTGAATGTTTATCAACATTAGAAAGTGATAAACTTTCATAACACTGTGGCAGAGGTTTAAGTTTCTACTGTAATTGCTTAAAGAAGCAGCATTTGGTCAGTCTGGGCTGATTAAGCTTCAAAACGCAGTGAACAGCAGATGATGACACACTTGTCTTAGTGAGAGCACACAGTACGACAACATGTGTCCTGTTGGGGACTACCAGTCTCCAGTCATCATTGAATGTTTATCAACATTAGAAGTTGAAAAACTTTCATAACACTGTGGCAGAGGATTTAAGTTTCTACTGTAATTGCTTAAAGAAGCAGCATTTGGTCAGTCTGGGCTGATTAAGCTTCAAAACGCAGTGAACAGCAGATGATGACACACTTGTCTTAGTGAGAGCACACAGAAGACAACATGTGTCCTGTTGGAGACTGACAGTCCTCACACATTTTGAATGTTTATCAACATTAGAAAACTGATAAACTTTCATAACACTGTGGCAGAGGTTTAAGTTTCTACTGTAATTGCTTAAAGAAGCAGCATTTGGTCAGTCTGGGCTGATTAAGCTTCAAAACGCAGTGAACAGCAGATGATGACACACCTTGTCTTAGTGAGAGCACACAATACGACAACATGTGTCCTGTTGAGACTGACAGTCCTCATCACATTTGAATGTTTATCAACATTAGAAACTGATAAACTTTCATAACACTGTGGCAGAGATTTAAGTTTCTATTGTAATTGCTTAAAGAAGCAGCATTTGGTCAGTCTGGGCTGATTAAGCTTCAAAACGCAGTGAACAGCAGATGATGACACACTTGTCTTAGTGAGAGCACACAACAGACAACATGTGTCCTGTTGGAGACTGACAGTCCTCACACATTTTGAATGTTATCAACATTAGAAACTGATAAACTTTCATAACACTGTGGCAGAGGTTTAAGTTTCTACTGTAATTGCTTAAAGAAGCAGCATTTGGTCAGTCTGGGCTGATTAAGCTTCAAAACGCAGTGAACAGCAGATGATGACACACTTGTCTTAGTGAGAGCACACAGTACGCAACATGTGTCCTGTTGGGACTACCAGTGCTCAGTCATCATTTGAATGTTTATCAACATTAGAAAGTGAAAAACTTTCATAACACTGTGGCAGAGGTTTAAGTTTCTATTGTTAATTGCTTAAAGAAGCAGCATTTGGTCAGTCTGGGCTGATTAAGCTCAAAACGCAGTGAACAGCAGATGATGACACACTTGTCTTAGTGAGAGCACACAGTACGCAACATGTGTCCTGTTGGAGACTGACAGTCCTCACACATTTGAATGTTTATCAACATTAGAAACTGATAAACTTTCATAACACTGTGGCAGAGGTTTAAGTTTCTACTGTAATTGCTTAAAGAAGCAGCATTTGGTCAGTCTGGGCTGATTAAGCTTCAAACGCAGTGAACAGCAGATGATGACACACTTGTCTTAGTGAGAGCACACAAAAGTACGCAACATGTGTCCTGTTGGAGGACTGACAGTCCTCATCATCATTTTGAATGTTTATCAACATTAGAACTGAAAAACTTTCATAACACTGTGGCAGAGGTTTAAGTTTCTATTGTAATTGCTTAAAGAAGCAGCATTTGGTCAGTCTGGGCTGATTAAGCTTCAAAACGCAGTGAACAGCCAGATGATGACACACTTGTCTTAGTGAGAGCACACAAAAGACAACATGTGTCCTGTTGGAGACTGACAGTCCTCACACATTTTGAATGTTTATCAACATTAGAAGACTGATAAACTTTCATAACACTGTGGCAGAGGTTTAAGTTTCTACTGTAATTGCTTAAAGAAGCAGCATTTGGTCAGTCTGGGCTGATTAAGCTTCAAAACGCAGTGAACAGCAGATGATGACACACTTGTCTTAGTGAGAGCACACAAAAGACAACATGTGTCTCTGTGGGAGACTGACAGTCCTCACATCATTGAATGTTTATCAACATTAGAATGATAAAACTTTCATAACACTGTGGCAGAGGTTTAAGTTTCTACTGTAATTGCTTAAAGAAGCAGCATTTGGTCAGTCTGGGCTGATTAAGCTTCAAAACGCAGTGAACAGCAGATGATGACACACTTGTCTTAGTGAGAGCACACAAAAGACAACATGTGTCCTGTTGGAGACTGACAGTCCTCAGTCATTTTGAATGTTTATCAACATTAGAAGACTGATAAAACTTTCATAACACTGTGGCAGAGGTTTAAGTTTCTACTGTAATTGCTTAAAGAAGCAGCATTTGGTCAGTCTGGGCTGATTAAGCTTCAAAACGCAGTGAACAGCAGATGATGACACACTTGTCTTAGTGAGAGCACACAGTACGCAACATGTGTCCTGTTGGAGGACTGACCAGTCCTCAGTCATTCATTGAATGTTTATCAACATTAGAAAGTGATAAAACTTTCATAACACTGTGGCAGAGGTTTAAGTTTCTACTGTAATTGCTTAAAGAAGCAGCATTTGGTCAGTCTGGGCTGATTAAGCTTCAAAACGCAGTGAACAGCAGATGATGACACACTTGTCTTAGTGAGAGCACACAAAAGACAACATGTGTCCTGTTGGAGACTGACAGTCCTCAGTCATCATTTGAATGTTTATCAACATTAGAAATTGAAAACTTTCATAACACTGTGGCAGAGGTTTAAGTTTCTATTGTAATTGCTTAAAGAAGCAGCATTTGGTCAGTCTGGGCTGATTAAGCTTCAAAACGCAGTGAACAGCAGATGATGACACACTTGTCTTAGTGAGAGCACACAAAAGACAACATGTGTCCTGTTGGAGACTGACAGTCCTCACACATTTTGAATGTTTATCAACATTAGAAAGTGATAAACTTTCATAACACTGTGGCAGAGGTTTAAGTTTCTACTTGTAATTGCTTAAAGAAGCAGCATTTGGTCAGTCTGGGCTGATTAAGCTTCAAAACGCAGTGAACAGCAGATGATGACACACTTGTCTTAGTGAGAGCACACAGTAACGCAACATGTGTTCCTGTTGGAGACTGACAGTCCTCACACATTTTGAATGTTTATCAACATTAGAAACTGATAAACTTTCATAACACTGTGGCAGAGGTTTAAGTTTCTACTGTAATTGCTTAAAGAAGCAGCATTTGGTCAGTCTGGGCTGATTAAGCTTCAAAACGCAGTGAACAGCAGATGATGACACACTTGTCTTAGTGAGAGCACACAGTACGCAACATGTGTCCTGTTGGAGACTGACCAGTGCTCATCATCATTTGAATGTTTATCAACATTAGAAGTTGATAAACTTTCATAACACTGTGGCAGAGGTTTAAGTTTCTACTGTAATTGCTTAAAGAAGCAGCATTTGGTCAGTCTGGGCTGATTAAGCTTCAAAACGCAGTGAACAGCAGATGATGACACACTTGTCTTAGTGAGAGCACACAGTACGCAACATGTGTCCTGTTGGAGGACTGACCAGTGCCTCATCATCATTTGAATGTTTATCAACATTAGAAGTGATAAACTTTCATAACACTGTGGCAGAGGTTTAAGTTTCTACTGTAATTGCTTAAAGAAGCAGCATTTGGTCAGTCTGGGCTGATTAAGCTTCAAAACGCAGTGAACAGCAGATGATGACACACTTGTCTTAGTGAGAGCACACAGTAACGACAACATGTGTCCTGTTGGGAGACTGACCAGTCCTCACACATTTTGAATGTTTATCAACATTAGAACTGATAAACTTTCATAACACTGTGGCAGAGGTTTAAGTTTCTACTGTAATTGCTTAAAGAAGCAGCATTTGGTCAGTCTGGGCTGATTAAGCTTCAAAACGCAGTGAACAGCAGATGATGACACACTTGTCTTAGTGAGAGCACACAGTACGCAACATGTGTCCTGTTGGAGACTGACCAGTCCTCAGTCATCATTTGAATGTTTATCAACATTAGAAGTTGAAAAAACTTTCATAACACTGTGGCAGAGAGTTTAAGTTTCTACTTGTAATTGCTTAAAGAAGCAGCATTTGGTCAGTCTGGGCTGATTAAGCTTCAAAACGCAGTGAACAGCAGATGATGACACACTTGTCTTAGTGAGAGCACACAAGTACGCAACATGTGTCCTGTTGGAGGACTGACAGTCCTCACATCATTTTGAATGTTTATCAACATTAGAAAGTGAAAAACTTTCATAACACTGTGGCAGAGGTTTAAGTTTCTACTGTAATTGCTTAAAGAAGCAGCATTTGGTCAGTCTGGGCTGATTAAGCTTCAAAACGCAGTGAACAGCAGATGATGACACACTTGTCTTAGTGAGAGCACACAAAGACAACATGTGTCCTGTTGGAGACTGACAGTCCTCACACATTTTGAATGTTTATCAACATTAGAAACTGATAAACTTTCATAACACTGTGGCAGAGGTTTAAGTTTCTACTGTAATTGCTTAAAGAAGCAGCATTTGGTCAGTCTGGGCTGATTAAGCTTCAAAACGCAGTGAACAGCAGATGATGACACACTTGTCTTAGTGAGAGCACACAGTACGACAACATGTGTCCTGTTGGGACTGACCAGTGCTCAGTCATCATTTGAATGTTTATCAACATTAGAAGTTGAAAACTTTCATAACACTGTGGCAGAGGTTTAAGTTTCTACTGTAATTGCTTAAAGAAGCAGCATTTGGTCAGTCTGGGCTGATTAAGCTTCAAAACGCAGTGAACAGCAGATGATGACACACTTGTCTTAGTGAGAGCACACAAAAGACAACATGTGTTCCTGTTGGGACTGACAGTCCTCAGTCATCATTGAATGTTTATCAACATTAGAATTGAAAAACTTTCATAACACTGTGGCAGAGATTTAAGTTTCTATTGTAATTGCTTAAAGAAGCAGCATTTGGTCAGTCTGGGCTGATTAAGCTTCAAAACGCAGTGAACAGCAGATGATGACACACTTGTCTTAGTGAGAGCACACAAAGTACGCAACATGTGTCCTGTTGGAGACTGACCAGTCCTCACACATTTTGAATGTTTATCAACATTAGAAGACTGATAAACTTTCATAACACTGTGGCAGAGGTTTAAGTTTCTACTGTAATTGCTTAAAGAAGCAGCATTTGGTCAGTCTGGGCTGATTAAGCTTCAAAACGCAGTGAACAGCAGATGATGACACACTTGTCTTAGTGAGAGCACACAGTACGCAACATGTGTCCTGTTGGAGACTGACAGTCCTCACATCATTTGAATGTTTATCAACATTAGAAGTGATAAACTTTCATAACACTGTGGCAGAGGTTTAAGTTTCTACTGTAATTGCTTAAAGAAGCAGCATTTGGTCAGTCTGGGCTGATTAAGCTTCAAAACGCAGTGAACAGCAGATGATGACACACTTGTCTTAGTGAGAGCACACAGTACGCAACATGTGTCCTGTTGGAGACTGACAGTCCTCACACATTTTGAATGTTTATCAACATTAGAAAGTGATAAACTTTCATAACACTGTGGCAGAGGTTTAAGTTTCTACTGTAATTGCTTAAAGAAGCAGCATTTGGTCAGTCTGGGCTGATTAAGCTTCAAAACGCAGTGAACAGCAGATGATGACACACTTGTCTTAGTGAGAGCACACAGTACGCAACATGTGTCCTGTTGGAGACTGACAGTCCTCACACATTTTGAATGTTTATCAACATTAGAAACTGATAAACTTTCATAACACTGTGGCAGAGGTTTAAGTTTCTACTGTAATTGCTTAAAGAAGCAGCATTTGGTCAGTCTGGGCTGATTAAGCTTCAAAACGCAGTGAACAGCAGATGATGACACACTTGTCTTAGTGAGAGCACACAAGTACGCAACATGTGTCCTGTTGGAGACTGACAGTCCTCACACATTTTGAATGTTTATCAACATTAGAAAGTGATAAACTTTCATAACACTGTGGCAGAGGTTTAAGTTTCTACTGTAATTGCTTAAAGAAGCAGCATTTGGTCAGTCTGGGCTGATTAAGCTTCAAAACGCAGTGAACAGCAGATGATGACACACTTGTCTTAGTGAGAGCACACAGTAAGCAACATGTGTCCTGTTGGAGACTGACAGTCCTCATCACATTTTGAATGTTTATCAACATTAGAAGTTGAAAAACTTTCATAACACTGTGGCAGAGGTTTAAGTTTCTACTGTAATTGCTTAAAGAAGCAGCATTTGGTCAGTCTGGGCTGATTAAGCTTCAAAACGCAGTGAACAGCAGATGATGACACACTTGTCTTAGTGAGAGCACACAGTACGCAACATGTGTCCTGTTGGAGACTGACAGTCCTCACACATTTTGAATGTTTATCAACATTAGAAAGTGATAAACTTTCATAACACTGTGGCAGAGGTTTAAGTTTCTACTGTAATTGCTTAAAGAAGCAGCATTTGGTCAGTCTGGGCTGATTAAGCTTCAAAAACGCAGTGAACAGCAGATGATGACACACTTGTCTTAGTGAGAGCACACAGTACGCAACATGTGTTCTGTTGGAGACTGACAGTCCTCACACATTTTGAATGTTTATCAACATTAGAAACTGATAAACTTTCATAACACTGTGGCAGAGGTTTAAGTTTCTACTGTAATTGCTTAAAGAAGCAGCATTTGGTCAGTCTGGGCTGATTAAGCTTCAAAACGCAGTGAACAGCAGATGATGACACACTTGTCTTAGTGAGAGCACACAGTAAGACAATGTGTCCTGTTGGAGACTGACAGTCCTCAGCACATTTGAATGTTTATCAACATTAGAAAGTTGATAAACTTTCATAACACTGTGGCAGAGGTTTAAGTTTCTATTGTAATTGCTTAAAGAAGCAGCATTTGGTCAGTCTGGGCTGATTAAGCTTCAAAACGCAGTGAACAGCAGATGATGACACACTTGTCTTAGTGAGAGCACACAGTACGCAACATGTGTCCTGTTGGAGACTGACAGTCCTCACACATTTTGAATGTTTATCAACATTAGAAAGTGATAAACTTTCATAACACTGTGGCAGAGGTTTAAGTTTCTATTGTAATTGCTTAAAGAAGCAGCATTTGGTCAGTCTGGGCTGATTAAGCTTCAAAACGCAGTGAACAGCAGATGATGACACACTTGTCTTAGTGAGAGCACACAAAGACGAACATGTGTCCTGTTGGGGACTACAGTCCTCACACATTTTGAATGTTTATCAACATTAGAACTGATAAACTTTCATAACACTGTGGCAGAGGTTTAAGTTTCTATTGTAATTGCTTAAAGAAGCAGCATTTGGTCAGTCTGGGCTGATTAAGCTTCAAAACGCAGTGAACAGCAGATGATGACACACTTGTCTTAGTGAGAGCACACAGTACGCAACATGTGTCCTGTTGGAGACTGACAGTCCTCACACATTTTGAATGTTTATCAACATTAGAAACTGATAAACTTTCATAACACTGTGGCAGAGGTTTAAGTTTCTACTGTAATTGCTTAAAGAAGCAGCATTTGGTCAGTCTGGGCTGATTAAGCTTCAAAACGCAGTGAACAGCAGATGATGACACACTTGTCTTAGTGAGAGCACACAGTACGCAACATGTGTCCTGTTGGGGACTGACCAGTGCTCAGTCATCATTTGAATGTTTATCAACATTAGAAACTGATAAACTTTCATAACACTGTGGCAGAGGTTTAAGTTTCTACTGTAATTGCTTAAAGAAGCAGCATTTGGTCAGTCTGGGCTGATTAAGCTTCAAAACGCAGTGAACAGCAGATGATGACACACTTGTCTTAGTGAGAGCACACAGTACGCACATGTGTCCTGTTGGGGACTGACAGTCCTCACATCATTTGAATGTTTATCAACATTAGAAGCTGATAAACTTTCATAACACTGTGGCAGAGGTTTAAGTTTCTACTGTAATTGCTTAAAGAAGCAGCATTTGGTCAGTCTGGGCTGATTAAGCTTCAAAACGCAGTGAACAGCAGATGATGACACACTTGTCTTAGTGAGAGCACACAAAGTACGCAACATGTGTCCTGTTGGAGACTGACCAGTCCTCACACATTTTGAATGTTTATCAACATTAGAAAGTGATAAACTTTCATAACACTGTGGCAGAGGTTTAAGTTTCTACTGTAATTGCTTAAAGAAGCAGCATTTGGTCAGTCTGGGCTGATTAAGCTTCAAAACGCAGTGAACAGCAGATGATGACACACTTGTCTTAGTGAGAGCACACAGTACGCAACATGTGTCCTGTTGGAGACTGACAGTCCTCACACATTTTGAATGTTATCAACATTAGAAACTGATAAACTTTCATAACACTGTGGCAGAGGTTTAAGTTTCTACTGTAATTGCTTAAAGAAGCAGCATTTGGTCAGTCTGGGCTGATTAAGCTTCAAAAACGCAGTGAACAGCAGATGATGACACACTTGTCTTAGTGAGAGCACACAAAAGACAACATGTGTCCTGTTGGAGACTGACAGTCCTCACACATTTTGAATGTTTATCAACATTAGAAACGTGATAAACTTTCATAACACTGTGGCAGAGGTTTAAGTTTCTACTGTAATTGCTTAAAGAAGCAGCATTTGGTCAGTCTGGGCTGATTAAGCTTCAAAACGCAGTGAACAGCAGATGATGACACACTTGTCTTAGTGAGAGCACACAGTACGCAACATGTGTCCTGTTGGGAGACTGACCAGTCCTCATCATTTTGAATGTTTATCAACATTAGAAAGTGATAAACTTTCATAACACTGTGGCAGAGGTTTAAGTTTCTACTGTAATTGCTTAAAGAAGCAGCATTTGGTCAGTCTGGGCTGATTAAGCTTCAAAACGCAGTGAACAGCAGATGATGACACACTTGTCTTAGTGAGAGCACACAGTACGCAACATGTGTCCTGTTGGAGACTGACAGTCCTCCACACATTTGAATGTTTATCAACATTAGAAAGTGATAAACTTTCATAACACTGTGGCAGAGGTTTAAGTTTCTACTGTAATTGCTTAAAGAAGCAGCATTTGGTCAGTCTGGGCTGATTAAGCTTCAAAACGCAGTGAACAGCAGATGATGACACACTTGTCTTAGTGAGAGCACACAGTAGCAACATGTGTCCTGTTGGGGACTGACCAGTGCTCAGTCATCATTTGAATGTTTATCAACATTAGAAGTTGAAAAACTTTCATAACACTGTGGCAGAGGTTTTAAGTTTCTATTGTAATTGCTTAAAGAAGCAGCATTTGGTCAGTCTGGGCTGATTAAGCTTCAAAACGCAGTGAACAGCAGATGATGACACACTTGTCTTAGTGAGAGCACACAGTACGCAACATGTGTCCTGTTGGGACTGACAGTCCTCACACATTTTGAATGTTTATCAACATTAGAAACTGATAAACTTTCATAACACTGTGGCAGAGGTTTAAGTTTCTACTGTAATTGCTTAAAGAAGCAGCATTTGGTCAGTCTGGGCTGATTAAGCTTCAAAACGCAGTGAACAGCAGATGATGACACACTTGTCTTAGTGAGAGCACACAGTAAGACAACATGTGTCCTGTTGGAGACTGACAGTCCTCACACATTTTGAATGTTTATCAACATTAGAAACGTGAATAAACTTTCATAACACTGTGGCAGAGGTTTAAGTTTCTATTGTAATTGCTTAAAGAAGCAGCATTTGGTCAGTCTGGGCTGATTAAGCTTCAAAACGCAGTGAACAGCAGATGATGACACACTTGTCTTAGTGATGAGCACACAGTACGCAAAATGTGTCTGTTGGAGACTGACCAGTCCTCATCACATTTTGAATGTTTATCAACATTAGAAACTGATAAACTTTCATAACACTGTGGCAGAGGTTTTAAGTTTCTACTGTAATTGCTTAAAGAAGCAGCATTTGGTCAGTCTGGGCTGATTAAGCTTCAAAACGCAGTGAACAGCAGATGATGACACACTTGTCTTAGTGAGAGCACACAGTACGCAACATGTGTCCTGTTAGGAGACTGACCAGTCCTCACACATTTTGAATGTTTATCAACATTAGAAAGTGATAAACTTTCATAACACTGTGGCAGAGGTTTTAAGTTTCTACTGTAATTGCTTAAAGAAGCAGCATTTGGTCAGTCTGGGCTGATTAAGCTTCAAAACGCAGTGAACAGCAGATGATGACACACTTGTCTTAGTGGAGAGCACACAGTACGCAACATGTGTCCTGTTGGAGACTGACAGTCCTCACACATTTTGAATGTTTATCAACATTAGAAACTGATAAACTTTCATAACACTGTGGCAGAGGTTTAAGTTTCTATTGTAATTGCTTAAAGAAGCAGCATTTGGTCAGTCTGGGCTGATTAAGCTTCAAAACGCAGTGAACAGCAGATGATGACACACTTGTCTTAGTGAGAGCACACAAAAGACAACATGTGTCCTGTTGGAGACTGACAGTCCTCACACATTTTGAATGTTTATCAACATTAGAAAGCTGATAAACTTTCATAACACTGTGGCAGAGGTTTAAGTTTCTACTGTAATTGCTTAAAGAAGCAGCATTTGGTCAGTCTGGGCTGATTAAGCTTCAAAACGCAGTGAACAGCAGATGATGACACACTTGTCTTAGTGAAGAGCACACAGTACGCAACATGTGTCCTGTTGGAGACTGACAGTCCTCACACATTTTGAATGTTTATCAACATTAGAAACTGATAAACTTTCATAACACTGTGGCAGAGGTTTAAGTTTCTACTGTAATTGCTTAAAGAAGCAGCATTTGGTCAGTCTGGGCTGATTAAGCTTCAAAACGCAGTGAACAGCAGATGATGACACACTTGTCTTAGTGAGAGCACACAGTACGCAACATGTGTCCTGTTGGGGACTGACCAGTGCCTCACATCATCATTGAATGTTTATCAACATTAGAAAGTGATAAAACTTTCATAACACTGTGGCAGAGGTTTAAGTTTCTACTGTAATTGCTTAAAGAAGCAGCATTGGTCAGTCTGGGCTGATTAAGCTTCAAAACGCAGTGAACAGCAGATGATGACACACTTGTCTTAGTGAGAGCACACAGTACGCAACATGTGTCCTGTTGGAGACTGACAGTCCTCACACATTTTGAATGTTTATCAACATTAGAAACTGATAAACTTTCATAACACTGTGGCAGAGGTTTAAGTTTCTACTGTAATTGCTTAAAGAAGCAGCATTTGGTCAGTCTGGGCTGATTAAGCTTCAAAACGCAGTGAACAGCAGATGATGACACACTTGTCTTAGTGAGAGCACACAAGTACGCAACATGTGTCCTGTTGGGAGACTGACAGTGCTCAGTCATCATTGAATGTTTATCAACATTAGAATTGAAAAACTTTCATAACACTGTGGCAGAGGTTTAAGTTTCTACTGTAATTGCTTAAAGAAGCAGCATTTGGTCAGTCTGGGCTGATTAAGCTTCAAAACGCAGTGAACAGCAGATGATGACACACTTGTCTTAGTGAGAGCACACAAAAGACAACATGTGTCCTGTTGGGACTGACAGTCCTCACACATTTTGAATGTTTATCAACATTAGAAGTTGAAAAACTTTCATAACACTGTGGCAGAGGTTTAAGTTTCTATTGTAATTGCTTAAAGAAGCAGCATTTGGTCAGTCTGGGCTGATTAAGCTTCAAAACGCAGTGAACAGCAGATGATGACACACTTGTTCTTAGTGAGAGCACACAGTACGCAACATGTGTTCCTGTTGGAGACTGACAGTCCTCACACATTTTGAATGTTTATCAACATTAGAAACTGATAAACTTTCATAACACTGTGGCAGAGGTTTAAGTTTCTACTGTAATTGCTTAAAGAAGCAGCATTTGGTCAGTCTGGGCTGATTAAGCTTCAAAACGCAGTGAACAGCAGATGATGACACACTTGTCTTAGTGAGAGCACACATAAGACAACATGTGTCCTGTTGGAGACTGACAGTCCTCACACATTTGAATGTTTATCAACATTAGAAAGTGATAAACTTTCATAACACTGTGGCAGAGGTTTAAGTTTCTACTGTAATTGCTTAAAGAAGCAGCATTTGGTCAGTCTGGGCTGATTAAGCTTCAAAACGCAGTGAACAGCAGATGATGACACACTTGTCTTAGTGAGAGCACACAGTACGCAACATGTGTCCTGTTGGAGACTGACAGTCCTCACACATTTTGAATGTTTATCAACATTAGAAACTGATAAACTTTCATAACACTGTGGCAGAGGTTTAAGTTTCTACTGTAATTGCTTAAAGAAGCAGCATTTGGTCAGTCTGGGCTGATTAAGCTTCAAAACGCAGTGAACAGCAGATGATGACACACTTGTCTTAGTGAGAGCACACAGTACGCAACATGTGTCCTGTTGGGGACTGACCAGTGCTCAGTCATCATTGAATGTTTATCAACATTAGAAGTTGAAAAACTTTCATAACACTGTGGCAGAGGTTTAAGTTTCTATTGTAATTGCTTAAAGAAGCAGCATTTGGTCAGTCTGGGCTGATTAAGCTTCAAAACGCAGTGAACAGCAGATGATGACACACTTGTCTTAGTGAGAGCACACAGTACGCAACATGTGTCCTGTTGGAGACTGACAGTCCTCACACATTTTGAATGTTTATCAACATTAGAAAGTGATAAACTTTCATAACACTGTGGCAGAGGTTTAAGTTTCTACTGTAATTGCTTAAAGAAGCAGCATTTGGTCAGTCTGGGCTGATTAAGCTTCAAAACGCAGTGAACAGCAGATGATGACACACTTGTCTTAGTGAGAGCACACAGTACGCAACATGTGTCCTGTTGGGGACTACCAGTGCTCAGTCATCATTGAATGTTTATCAACATTAGAAGTTGAAAAACTTTCATAACACTGTGGCAGAGGTTTAAGTTTCTACTGTAATTGCTTAAAGAAGCAGCATTTGGTCAGTCTGGGCTGATTAAGCTTCAAAACGCAGTGAACAGCAGATGATGACACACTTGTCTTAGTGAGAGCACACAGATACGCAACATGTGTCCTGTTGGAGACTGACAGTCCTCACACATTTTGAATGTTTATCAACATTAGAAAGCTGATAAACTTTCATAACACTGTGGCAGAGGTTTAAGTTTCTACTGTAATTGCTTAAAGAAGCAGCATTTGGTCAGTCTGGGCTGATTAAGCTTCAAAACGCAGTGAACAGCAGATGATGACACACTTGTCTTAGTGAGAGCACACAAAAGACAACATGTGTCCTGTTGGAGACTGACAGTCCTCACACATTTTGAATGTTTATCAACATTAGAAAGCTGATAAACTTTCATAACACTGTGGCAGAGGTTTAAGTTTCTACTGTAATTGCTTAAAGAAGCAGCATTTGGTCAGTCTGGGCTGATTAAGCTTCAAAACGCAGTGAACAGCAGATGATGACACACTTGTCTTAGTGAGAGCACACAGTACGCAACATGTGTCCTGTTGGAGACTGACCAGTCCTCAGCACATTTTGAATGTTTATCAACATTAGAAAGTGATAAAACTTTCATAACACTGTGGCAGAGGTTTAAGTTTCTACTGTAATTGCTTAAAGAAGCAGCATTTGGTCAGTCTGGGCTGATTAAGCTTCAAAACGCAGTGAACAGCAGATGATGACACACTTGTCTTAGTGAGAGCACACAGTACGCAACATGTGTCCTGTTGGGGACTACCAGTGCCTCAGTCATCATTTGAATGTTTATCAACATTAGAAGTTGAAAAACTTTCATAACACTGTGGCAGAGGTTTAAGTTTCTACTTGTAATTGCTTAAAGAAGCAGCATTTGGTCAGTCTGGGCTGATTAAGCTTCAAAACGCAGTGAACAGCAGATGATGACACACTTGTCTTAGTGAGAGCACACAGTACGCAACATGTGTCCTGTTGGAGACTGACAGTCCTCACACATTTTGAATGTTTATCAACATTAGAAACTGATAAACTTTCATAACACTGTGGCAGAGGTTTAAGTTTCTACTGTAATTGCTTAAAGAAGCAGCATTTGGTCAGTCTGGGCTGATTAAGCTTCAAAACGCAGTGAACAGCAGATGATGACACACTTGTCTTAGTGAGAGCACACAAAAGACAACATGTGTCCTGTTGGGAGACTGACCAGTGCCTCAGTCATCATTTGAATGTTTATCAACATTAGAAGTGAAAACTTTCATAACACTGTGGCAGAGGTTTAAGTTTCTACTGTAATTGCTTAAAGAAGCAGCATTTGGTCAGTCTGGGCTGATTAAGCTTCAAAACGCAGTGAACAGCAGATGATGACACACTTGTCTTAGTGAGAGCACACAGGCAACATGTGT
Organism: Lates calcarifer; assembly: GCF_001640805.2. Taxonomy (NCBI): domain Eukaryota; kingdom Metazoa; phylum Chordata; class Actinopteri; family Centropomidae; genus Lates; species Lates calcarifer. Next base: position 2,981 of record NW_026115599.1, on the reverse strand, counting down.
CCTGTTGGGACTGACAGTCCTCACACATTTTGAATGTTTATCAACATTAGAAACTGATAAACTTTCATAACACTGTGGCAGAGGTTTAAGTTTCTACTGTAATTGCTTAAAGAAGCAGCATTTGGTCAGTCTGGGCTGATTAAGCTTCAAAACGCAGTGAACAGCAGATGATGACACACTTGTCTTAGTGAGAGCACACAAAAGACAACATGTGTCCTGTTGGGACTGACAGTCCTCACACATTGAATGTTTATCAACATTAGATGATAAACTTTCATAACACTGTGGCAGAGGTTTAAGTTTCTACTGTAATTGCTTAAAGAAGCAGCATTTGGTCAGTCTGGGCTGATTAAGCTTCAAAACGCAGTGAACAGCAGATGATGACACACTTGTCTTAGTGAGAGCACACAGTACGCAACATGTGTCCTGTTGGGGACTGACAGTCCTCACACATTGAATGTTTATCAACATTAGAAGTTGAAAAACTTTCATAACACTGTGGCAGAGGTTTAAGTTTCTACTGTAATTGCTTAAAGAAGCAGCATTTGGTCAGTCTGGGCTGATTAAGCTTCAAAACGCAGTGAACAGCAGATGATGACACACTTGTCTTAGTGAGAGCACACAAAGCAACATGTGTCCTGTTGGAGACTGACAGTCCTCACATTTTGAATGTTTATCAACATTAGAAATGAAAACTTTCATAACACTGTGGCAGAGGTTTAAGTTTCTACTGTAATTGCTTAAAGAAGCAGCATTTGGTCAGTCTGGGCTGATTAAGCTTCAAAACGCAGTGAACAGCAGATGATGACACACTTGTCTTAGTGAGAGCACACAGACAACATGTGTCCTGTTGGGGACTGACAGTCTCACACATTTTGAATGTTTATCAACATTAGAAGTTGAAAAACTTTCATAACACTGTGGCAGAGGTTTAAGTTTCTACTGTAATTGCTTAAAGAAGCAGCATTTGGTCAGTCTGGGCTGATTAAGCTTCAAAACGCAGTGAACAGCAGATGATGACACACTTGTCTTAGTGAGAGCACACAAACGCAACATGTGTCCTGTTGGGACTGACAGTCCTCACACATTTGAATGTTTATCAACATTAGTGAAAAACTTTCATAACACTGTGGCAGAGGTTTAAGTTTCTACTGTAATTGCTTAAAGAAGCAGCATTTGGTCAGTCTGGGCTGATTAAGCTTCAAAACGCAGTGAACAGCAGATGATGACACACTTGTCTTAGTGAGAGCACACAGACAACATGTGTCCTGTTGGGGACTACAGTGCTCAGTCATCATTGAATGTTTATCAACATTAGAAGTTGAAAAACTTTCATAACACTGTGGCAGAGGTTTAAGTTTCTACTGTAATTGCTTAAAGAAGCAGCATTTGGTCAGTCTGGGCTGATTAAGCTTCAAAACGCAGTGAACAGCAGATGATGACACACTTGTCTTAGTGAGAGCACACAAAGACAACATGTGTCCTGTTGGGACTGACAGTCCTCACACATCATTGAATGTTTATCAACATTAGAAGTTGAAAAACTTTCATAACACTGTGGCAGAGGTTTAAGTTTCTACTGTAATTGCTTAAAGAAGCAGCATTTGGTCAGTCTGGGCTGATTAAGCTTCAAAACGCAGTGAACAGCAGATGATGACACACTTGTCTTAGTGAGAGCACACAGTACGCAACATGTGTCCTGTTGGAGACTGACAGTCCTCACACATTTTGAATGTTTATCAACATTAGAAACTGATAAACTTTCATAACACTGTGGCAGAGGTTTAAGTTTCTACTGTAATTGCTTAAAGAAGCAGCATTTGGTCAGTCTGGGCTGATTAAGCTTCAAAACGCAGTGAACAGCAGATGATGACACACTTGTCTTAGTGAGAGCACACAGACAACATGTGTCCTGTTGGAGACTGACAGTCCTCACACATTGAATGTTTATCAACATTAGAACTGATAAACTTTCATAACACTGTGGCAGAGGTTTAAGTTTCTACTGTAATTGCTTAAAGAAGCAGCATTTGGTCAGTCTGGGCTGATTAAGCTTCAAAACGCAGTGAACAGCAGATGATGACACACTTGTCTTAGTGAGAGCACACAGTACGCAACATGTGTCCTGTTGGGACTGACAGTCCTCACACATTGAATGTTTATCAACATTAGAAGTTGAAAAACTTTCATAACACTGTGGCAGAGGTTTAAGTTTCTACTGTAATTGCTTAAAGAAGCAGCATTTGGTCAGTCTGGGCTGATTAAGCTTCAAAACGCAGTGAACAGCAGATGATGACACACTTGTCTTAGTGAGAGCACACAAAAGCAACATGTGTCCTGTTGGGACTGACAGTCCTCAGTCATCATTGAATGTTTATCAACATTAGAATTGAAAAACTTTCATAACACTGTGGCAGAGGTTTAAGTTTCTTGTAATTGCTTAAAGAAGCAGCATTTGGTCAGTCTGGGCTGATTAAGCTTCAAAACGCAGTGAACAGCAGATGATGACACACTTGTCTTAGTGAGAGCACACAGTAGCAACATGTGTCCTGTTGGAGACTGACAGTCCTCACACATTTTGAATGTTTATCAACATTAGAAGTTGAAAAACTTTCATAACACTGTGGCAGAGGTTTAAGTTTCTACTGTAATTGCTTAAAGAAGCAGCATTTGGTCAGTCTGGGCTGATTAAGCTTCAAAACGCAGTGAACAGCAGATGATGACACACTTGTCTTAGTGAGAGCACACAAAACAACATGTGTCTGTTGGGACTGACAGTCCTCACACATTTGAATGTTTATCAACATTAGAAATGAAAACTTTCATAACACTGTGGCAGAGGTTTAAGTTTCTACTGTAATTGCTTAAAGAAGCAGCATTTGGTCAGTCTGGGCTGATTAAGCTTCAAAACGCAGTGAACAGCAGATGATGACACACTTGTCTTAGTGAGAGCACACAAAAGACAACATGTGTCCTGTTGG
>NW_026115598.1:0-10476 GCF_001640805.2 Lates calcarifer | reverse complement strand
CGACAGACGGGAAAAAGATCCCCCTCGGCGGCTCACACTTTCCATACATCCCGACTGTACATGATCAATAGAATTTGACCAATATTCATATAAAAGTGAATGAGATTTTACTTTCCCTCTCCTTTCACTAGACAGCAGTTTTTCATTCTGAGCTTAATGAGCGAGCAGAAGCCGAGACAGGAAGGACTTTATGAGCAGAAGTCGAGACAGGAGGACTTTCAGACGCGGGACTCACTGTGAGTTCACAGACGGGAAAATGTTTCCCCTCGGTCACGGACTGTTTCCATCCATCCCTACAGTTCATGAAAATTAGAATTGACCAATATTCATATAAACGTGAATGAGATTTTACTTTCTCCTCTCCTTTCACTAGACAGCAGTTTTTCATTCTGAGTTTAATGAGCGAGCAGAAGCCGAGACAGGAAGGACCTTCAGAACCGGTACTCGCTGTGAGCATAAGTCGAGACAGCAGGACCTTCAGACGCGGGGACTCACTGTGAGTCCTCATAAGGGAAAATAGCTGAGTTTCCTTACACCAGATCATTCACAACCATTCGAATTCACAAACATTCATATTAAAGTGGCTGAATTGTCATTTTCTCCTCTCCTTTCGCTGGAGACAGCATTTGTTAATTGTGAGCTTTATCAGCGACAGAAAGAAGTAAAACGCAGATGTTGACTCACTGGCCTCAGACTGCTGTCTATTTTGTTTATTCATGAAATGAAAGTTGATAAACATTAGATATTGAGCAGCGATACGTGGATTTTCGGGCTTTTTCACACACTGGTCTGAAATGCAGCCTCTAAAGAAGGTCTCTCCTTTCACATGAGACAGCAGTCGTTAATTGTGAGCTTAATGAGAGAGCAGAAGCGGATACACGAAGACTTTCAGATACCATACTCAGTGTGAGTCCACAGAAGGGAAAAGATCTCCCTCGGCCACTTCCATACACCCAGATTGTTGATGAACATTAGAATTTGACAAACACTTTTATTAAATTGGCTGAGATTTTACTTTCTCCTCTCCATTCACTAGACAGCAGTTTTTCATTCTGAGCTTAGTGAGCGAGCAGAAGCCGAGACAGGAGGACTTTCAGACGCGGAATCACCGTGAGCAGAATCCGAGACAGCAAGACTTTCAGACGCGGGACTCACTGTGAGTTCACAGACGGGAAAATGTTTCCCCTCGGTCACGGACTGTTTCCATCCATCCCTACAGTTCATGAAATTAGAATTGGACCAATATTCATAGTAAAGTGGCTGAAATCTCATCTTCTCTTCTCCGTTCACTGGAGACAGCATTTGATAATTCTGAGCTTAATGAGCGAGCAGAAGCCGAGACAGGAGGACTTTCAGACGCGGGACTCAATGTGAGTCGACAGACGGGAAAAAGATCCCCCTCGGCGGCTCACACTTTCCATACATCCCGACTGTATATGATCAATAGAATTTGACCAATATTCATATAAAAGTGAATGAGATTTTACTTTCTCCTCTCCTTTCACTAGACAGCAGTTTTTCATTCTGAGCTTAGTGAGCGAGCAGAATCGGAGACAGCAAGACTTTCAGACGCGGGACTCACTGTGAGTTCACAGACGGGAAAATGTTTCCCTCGGTCACGGACTGTTTCCATCCATCCCTACAGTTCATGAAAATTAGAATTGGACCAATATTCATAGTAAAAGTGCTGAGATTTTACTTTCTCCTCTCCTTTCACTAGACAGCATTTTTTCATTCTGAGCTTAATGAGCGAGCAGAAGCCGAGACAGGAGGACTTTCAGACGCGGGACTCAATGTGAGTCGACAGACGGGAAAAAGATCCCCCTCGGCGGCTCACACTTTCCATACATCCCGACTGTACATGATCAATAGAATTTGACCAATATTCATATAAAAGTGAATGAGATTTTACTTTCTCCTCTCCTTTCACTAGACAGCAGTTTTTCATTCTGAGCTTAGTGAGCGAGCAGAAGCCGAGACAGGAGGACTTTCAGACGCGGGAATCACCGTGAGCAGAATCCGAGACAGCAAGACTTTCAGACGCGGGACTCACTGTGAGTTCACAGACGGGAAAATGTTTCCCCTCGGTCACGGACTGTTTCCTTCCATCCCTACAGTTCATGAAAATTAGAATTGACCAATATTCATATAAACGTGAATGAGATTTTACTTTCTCCTCTCCTTTCACTAGACAGCAGTTTTTCATTCTGAGTTTAATGAGCGAGCAGAAGCCGAGACAGGAAGGACCTTCAGAACCGGTACTCGCTGTGAGCAGAAGCCGAGACAGCAGGACCTTCAGACGCGGGACTCGCTGTGAGCAGAAGCCGAGACAGGCGCACTGTCAGACGCGGGAATCACTGTGAGCAGAAGTCGAGACAGGAGGAATTTCAGACGCGGGACTCACTGTGAGTCCTCATAAGGGAAAATATCCCGGTCGGCCGCTGACCGTTTCCATACACCCAGATCATTCACAACCATTCGAATTCAACAAACATTCATATTAAAGTGGCTGAATTGTCATTTTCTCCTCTCCTTTCGCTGGAGACAGCATTTGTTAATTGTGAGCTTTATCAGCGACAGAAAGAAGTAAAACGCAGATGTTGACTCACTGGCCTCAGACTGCTGTCTATTCTTTTTGTTTATTCATGAAATGAAAGTTGATAAACATTAGATATTGAGCAGCGATACGTGGATTTTCGGGCTTTTTCACACACTGGTCTGAAATGCAGCCTCTAAAGAAGGTCTCTCCTTTCACATGAGACAGCAGTCGTTAATTGTGAGCTTAATGAGAGAGCCGAAGCGGATACACGAAGACTTTCAGATACCATACTCAGTGTGAGTCCACAGAAGGGAAAAAGATCTCCCTCGGCCACTTCCATACACCCAGATTGTTGATGAACATTAGAATTTGACAAACACTTTTATTAAATTGGCTGATTTTACTTTCTCCTCTCCATTCACTAGACAGCAGTTTTTCATTCTGAGCTTAGTGAGCGAGCAGAAGCCGAGACAGGAGGACTTTCAGACGCGGAATCACCGTGAGCAGAATCCGAGACAGCAAGACTTTCAGACGCGGGACTCACTGTGAGTTCACAGACGGGAAAATGTTTCCCCTCGGTCACGGACTGTTTCCATCCATCCCTACAGTTCATGAAAATTAGAATTGGACCAATATTCATAGTAAAGTGGCTGAAATCTCATCTTCTCTTCTCCGTTCACTGGAGACAGCATTTGATAATTCTGAGCTTAATGAGCGAGCAGAAGCCGAGACAGGAGGACTTTCAGACGCGGGAATCACCGTGAGCAGAATCCGAGACAGCAAGACTTTCAGACGCGGGACTCACTGTGAGTTCACAGACGGGAAAATGTTTCCCCTCGGTCACGGACTGTTTCCATCCATCCCTACAGTTCATGAAAATTAGAATTGACCAATATTCATATAAACGTGAATGAGATTTTACTTTCTCCTCTCCTTTCACTAGACAGCAGTTTTTCATTCTGAGCTTAATGAGCGAGCAGAAGCCGAGACAGGAGGCCTTTCAGACGCGGGAATCACCGTGAGCAGAATCCGAGACAGCAAGACTTTCAGACGCGGGACTCACTGTGAGTTCACAGACGGGAAAATGTTTCCCCTCGGTCACGGACTGTTTCCATCCATCCCTACAGTTCATGAAAATTAGAATTGGACCAATATTCATAGTAAAGTGGCTGAAATCTCATCTTCTCTTCTCCGTTCACTGGAGACAGCATTTGATAATTCTGAGCTTAATGAGCGAGCAGAAGCCGAGACAGGAGGACTTTCAGACGCGGGACTCAATGTGAGTCGACAGACGGGAAAAAGATCCCCTCGGCGGCTCACACTTTCCATACATCCCGACTGTACATGATCAATAGAATTTGACCAATATTCATATAAAAGTGAATGAGATTTTACTTTCTCCTCTCCTTTCACTAGACAGCAGTTTTTCATTCTGAGCTTAGTGAGCGAGCAGAATCGGAGACAGCAAGACTTTCAGACGCGGGACTCACTGTGAGTTCACAGACGGGAAAATGTTTCCCCTCGGTCACGGACTGTTTCCATCCATCCCTACAGTTCATGAAAATTAGAATTGGACCAATATTCATAGTAAAGTGGCTGAAATCTCATCTTCTCTTCTCCGTTCACTGGAGACAGCATTTGATAATTCTGAGCTTAGTAAGCGAGCAGAAGCCGAGACAGGAGGACTTTCAGACGCGGAATCACCGTGAGCAGAATCCGAGACAGCAAGACTTTCAGACGCGGGACTCACTGTGAGTTCACAGACGGGAAAATGTTTCCCCTCGGTCACGGACTGTTTCCATCCATCCCTACAGTTCATGAAAATTAGAATTGGACCAATATTCATAGTAAAGTGGCTGAAATCTCATCTTCTCTTCTCCGTTCACTGGAGACAGCATTTGATAATTCTGAGCTTAGTAAGCGAGCAGAAGCCGAGACAGGAGGACTTTCAGACGCGGGAATCACCGTGAGCAGAATCCGAGACAGCAAGACTTTCAGACGCGGGACTCACTGTGAGTTCACAGACGGGAAAATGTTTCCCCTCGGTCACGGACTGTTTCCATCCATCCCTACAGTTCATGAAAATTAGAATTGGACCAATATTCATAGTAAAGTGGCTGAAATCTCTTCTTCTCTTCTCCGTTCACTGGAGACAGCATTTGATAATTCTGAGCTTAATGAGCGAGCAGAAGCCGAGACAGGAGGACTTTCAGACGCGGGACTCAATGTGAGTCGACAGACGGGAAAAAGATCCCCTCGGCGGCTCACACTTTCCATACATCCCGACTGTACATGATCAAAGAATTTGACCAATATTCATATAAAAGTGAATGAGATTTTACTTTCCCCTCTCCTTTCACTAGACAGCAGTTTTTCATTCTGAGCTTAGTGAGCGAGCAGAAGCCGAGACAGGAGGACTTTCAGACGCGGGAATCACCGAGCAGAATCCGAGACAGCAAGACTTTCAGACGCGGGACTCACTGTGAGTTCACAGACGGGAAAATGTTTCCCCTCGGTCACGGACTGTTTCCATCCATCCCTACAGTTCATGAAAATTAGAATTGGACCAATATTCATAGTAAAGTGGCTGAAATCTCATCTTCTCTTCTCCGTTCACTGGAGACAGCATTTGATAATTCTGAGCTTAATGAGCGAGCAGAAGCCGAGACAGGAGGACTTTCAGACGCGGACTCAATGTGAGTCGACAGACGGGAAAAAGATCCCCCTCGGCGGCTCACACTTTCCATACATCCCGACTGTACATGATCAATAGAATTTGACCAATATTCATATAAAGTGAATGAGATTTTACTTTCCCCTCTCCTTTCACTAGACAGCAGTTTTTCATTCTGAGCTTAGTGAGCGAGCAGAAGCCGAGACAGGAGGACTTTCAGACGCGGGAATCACCGTGAGCAGAATCCGAGACAGCAAGACTTTCAGACGCGGGACTCACTGTGAGTTCACAGACGGGAAAATGTTTCCCTCGGTCACGGACTGTTTCCATCCATCCCTACAGTTCATGAAAATTAGAATTGGACCAATATTCATATAAAGTGAATGAGATTTTTACTTTCTCCTCTCCTTTCACTAGACAGCAGTTTTTCATTCTGAGTTAATGAGCGAGCAGAAGCCGAGACAGGAGGATTCAGAAAGAGCAGAAGCCGAGACAGCAGGACTTTCAGACGCGGGACTCACTGTGAGTTCACAGACGGGAAAAGTTCCCCTCGGTCACGGACTGTTTCCATCCATCCCTACAGTTCATGAAAATTAGAATTGACCAATATTCATATAAACGTGAATGAGATTTTACTTTCTCCTCTCCTTTCACTAGACAGCAGTTTTTCATTCTGAGCTTAATGAGCGAGCAGAAGCCGAGACAGGAGGACTTTCAGACGCGGGAATCACCGTGAGCAGAATCCGAGACAGCAAGACTTTCAGACGCGGGACTCACTGTGAGTTCACAGACGGGAAAATGTTTCCCCTCGGTCACGGACTGTTTCCATCCATCCCTACAGTTCATGAAAATTAGAATTGGACCAATATTCATAGTAAAGTGGCTGAAATCTCATCTTCTCTTCTCCGTTCACTGGAGACAGCATTTGATAATTCTGAGCTTAATGAGCGAGCAGAAGCCGAGACAGGAGGACTTTCAGACGCGGGACTCAATGTGAGTCGACAGACGGGAAAAAGATCCCCCTCGGCGGCTCACACTTTCCATACATCCCGACTGTACATGATCAATAGAATTTGACCAATATTCATATAAAGTGAATGAGATTTTACTTTCTCCTCTCCTTTCACTAGACAGCAGTTTTTCATTCTGAGCTTAGTGAGCGAGCAGAAGCCGAGACAGGAGGACTTTCAATCACCGTGAGAATCCGAGACAGCAAGACTTTCAGACGCGGGACTCACTGTGAGTTCACAGACGGGAAAATGTTTCCCCTCGGTCACGGACTGTTTCCATCCATCCTACAGTTCATGAAAATTAGAATTGGACCAATATTCATATAAATGAATGAATTTTACTTTCTCCTTCCTTTCACTAGACAGCATTTTCATTCTGAGTTTAATGAGCGAGCAGAAGCCGAGACAGGAGGACTTTCAGACGCGGGACTCAATGTGAGTCGACAGACGGGAAAAAGATCCCCCTCGGCGGCTCACACTTTCCATACATCCCGACTGTATATGATCAATAGAATTTGACCAATATTCATATAAAAGTGAATGAGATTTTACTTTCTCCTCTCCTTTCACTAGACAGCAGTTTTTCATTCTGAGCTTAGTGAGCGAGCAGAAGCCGAGACAGGAGGACTTTCAGACGCGGAATCATGAGCAGAATCCGAGACAGCAAGACTTTCAGACGCGGGACTCACTGTGAGTTCACAGACGGGAAAATGTTTCCCCTCGGTCACGGACTGTTTCCATCCATCCCTACAGTTCATGAAAATTAGAATTGGACCAATATTCATATAAACGTGAATGAGATTTTACTTTCTCCTCTCCTTTCACTAGACAGCAGTTTTTCATTCTGAGTTTAATGAGCGAGCAGAAGCCGAGACAGGAAGGACCTTCAGAACCGGTACTCGCTGTGAGCAGAAGCCGAGACAGCAGGACCTTCAGACGCGGGACTCGCTGTGAGCAGAAGCCGAGACAGGCGCACTGTCAGACGCGGGAATCACTGTGAGCAGAAGTCGAGACAGGAGGAATTTCAGACGCGGGACTCACTGTGAGTCCTCATAAGGGAAAATATCCCGGTCGGCCGCTGACCGTTTCCATACACCCAGATCATTCACAACCATTCGAATTCAACAAACATTCATATTAAAGTGGCTGAATTGTCATTTTCTCCTCTCCTTTCGCTGGAGACAGCATTTGTTAATTGTGAGCTTTATCAGCGACAGAAAGAAGTAAAACGCAGATGTTGACTCACTGGCCTCAGACTGCTGTCTATATTTTGTTTATTCATGAAATGAAAGTTGATAAACATTAGATATTGAGCAGCGATACGTGGATTTTCGGGCTTTTTCACACACTGGTCTGAAATGCAGCCTCTAAAGAAGGTCTCTCCTTTCACATGAGACAGCAGTCGTTAATTGTGAGCTTAATGAGAGAGCCGAAGCGGATACACGAAGACTTTCAGATACCATACTCAGTGTGAGTCCACAGAAGGGAAAAAGATCTCCCTCGGCCACTTCCATACACCCAGATTGTTGATGAACATTAGAATTTGACAAACACTTTTATTAAATTGGCTGAGATTTTACTTTCTCCTCTCCATTCACTAGACAGCAGTTTTTCATTCTGAGCTTAGTGAGCGAGCAGAAGCCGAGACAGGAGGACTTTCAGACGCGGGAATCACCGTGAGCAGAATCCGAGACAGCAAGACTTTCAGACGCGGGACTCACTGTGAGTTCACAGACGGGAAAATGTTTCCCCTCGGTCACGGACTGTTTCCATCCATCCCTACAGTTCATGAAAATTAGAATTGGACCAATATTCATAGTAAAGTGGCTGAAATCTCATCTTCTCTTCTCCGTTCACTGGAGACAGCATTTGATAATTCTGAGCTTAATGAGCGAGCAGAAGCCGAGACAGGAGGACTTTCAGACGCGGGACTCACTGTGAGTTCACAGACGGGAAAATGTTTCCCTCGGTCACGGACTGTTTCCATCCATCCCTACAGTTCATGAAAATTAGAATTGGACCAATATTCATAGTAAAGTGGCTGAAATCTCATCTTCTCTTCTCCGTTCACTGGAGACAGCATTTGATAATTCTGAGCTTAATGAGCGAGCAGAAGCCGAGACAGGAGGACTTTCAGACGCGGGACTCAATGTGAGTCGACAGACGGGAAAAGATCCCCCTCGGCGGCTCACACTTTCCATACATCCCGACTGTATATGATCAATAGAATTTGACCAATATTCATATAAAAGTGAATGAGATTTTACTTTCTCCTCTCCTTTCACTAGACAGCAGTTTTTCATTCTGAGCTTAGTGAGCGAGCAGAATCGGAGACAGCAAGACTTTCAGACGCGCGGACTCACTGTGAGTTCACAGACGGGAAAATGTTTCCCCTCGGTCACGGACTGTTTCCATCCATCCCTACAGTTCATGAAAATTAGAATTGGACCAATATTCATATAAACGTGAATGAGATTTTACTTTCTCCTCTCCTTTCACTAGACAGCAGTTTTTCATTCTGAGTTTAATGAGCGAGCAGAAGCCGAGACAGGAGGACTTTCAGACGCGGGACTCAATGTGAGTCGACAGACGGGAAAAAGATCCCCTCGGCGGCTCACACTTTCCATACATCCCGACTGTATATGATCAATAGAATTTGACCAATATTCATATAAAAGTGAATGAGATTTTACTTTCTCCTCTCCTTTCACTAGACAGCAGTTTTTCATTCTGAGCTTAGTGAGCGAGCAGAAACCGAGACAGGAGGACTTTCAGCGGGATCACCGTGAGCAGAATCCGAGACAGCAAGACTTTCCGCGGGACTCACTGTGAGTTCACAGACGGGAAAATGTTTCCCTCGGTCACGGACTGTTTCCATCCATCCCTACAGTTCATGAAAATTAGAATTGGAATATTTTATAAAACGTGAATGAGATTTTACTTTCTCCTCTCCTTTCACTAGACAGCAGTTTTTCATTCTGAGTTTAATGAGCGAGCAGAAGCCGAGACAGGAAGGACCTTCAGAACGGTACTCGCTGTGAGCAGAAGCCGAGACAGCAGGACCTTCAGACGCGGGACTCGCTGTGAGCAAAGCCGAGACAGGCGCACTGTCAGACGCGGGAATCACTGTGAGCAGAAGTCGAGACAGGAGGAATTTCAGACGCGGGACTCACTGTGAGTCCTCATAAGGGAAAATATCCCGGTCGGCCGCTGACCGTTTCCATACACCCAGATCATTCACAACCATTCGAATTCAACAAACATTCATATTAAAGTGGCTGAATTGTCATTTTCTCCTCTCCTTTCGCTGGAGACAGCATTTGTTAATTGTGAGCTTTATCAGCGACAGAAAGAAGTAAAACGCAGATGTTGACTCACTGGCCTCAGAGACTGCTGTCTATTTTGTTTATTCATGAAATGAAAGTTGATAAACATTAGATATTGAGCAGCGATACGTGGATTTCGGGCTTTTTCACACACTGGTCTGAAATGCAGCCTCTAAAGAAGGTCTCTCCTTTCACATGACAGCAGTCGTTAATTGTGAGCTTAATGAGAGAGCAGAAGCGGATACACGAAGACTTTCAGATACCATACTCAGTGTGAGTCCACAGAAGGGAAAAAGATCTCCCTCGGCCACTTCCATACACCCAGATTGTTGATGAACATTAGAATTTGACAAACACTTTTATTAAATTGGCTGAGATTTTACTTTCTCCTCTCCATTCACTAGACAGCAGTTTTTCATTCTGAGCTTAGTGAGCGAGCAGAAGCGAGACAGGAGGACTTTCAGACGGGGAATCACCGTGAGCAGAATCCGAGACAGCAAGACTTTCAGACGCGGGACTCACTGTGAGTTCACAGACGGGAAAATGTTTCCCTCGGTCACGGACTGTTTCCATCCATCCCTACAGTTCATGAAAATTAGAATTGGACCAATATTCATAGTAAAGTGGCTGAAATCTCATCTTCTCTTCTCCGTTCACTGGAGACAGCATTGATAATTCTGAGCTTAATGAGCGAGCAGAAGCCGAGACAGGAGGACTTTCAGACGCGGGACTCAATGTGAGTCGACAGACGGGAAAAAGATCCCCCTCGGCGGCTCACACTTTCCATACATCCCGACTGTATATGATCAATAGAATTTGACCAATATTCATATAAAAGTGAATGAGATTTTACTTTCTCCTCTCCTTTCACTAGACAGCAGTTTTTCATTCTGAGCTTAGTGAGCGAGCAGAATCGGAGACAGCAAG
>NW_026115597.1:0-16335 GCF_001640805.2 Lates calcarifer | reverse complement strand
TTTTGGATCTTTGGTGAAGATGTAAAAAGGCACAGCCTAACAGCGTATTTTCGTCAGACCATCTCTGCCTGGTACGTATTTACATTTTTGTCGTCTTCAAGCCCCGAGCCGAGATAACTCTGGACTCTGACTCAGATTTCCAGACTTAACAGGGCTCCTCCAGAGCCACAGAAGACACAACTGCCTTCAGAGGCTGAGTAGTACTCCTCATAACTGGTAAACTGACCTACAGTATGTGTATAAAACTGTTTTGCACTCTCACAAAGGGCAGAACCTCAGACTGAGCTGAGGAAAGAGGACTCTTACGTCAGTCATGTAAAACGTTGCAGGTGTGTCTCTGACAGAAGATGTTTAGTCGCAAACAAGTGGCAGAAATCACAGTGTGAAATTAATATTCAGATATTTGCTTAAACTGCAGCACACATACATATATAGGACACCACCAGACCACAGACAGACAGACAATCATGTTTCCATAAACTGTAATCAGAAAACTTTACAACAGAGGGTTGAATTTTTCGTTTTTTAAATTTCTTTTTAACAACCAAACAAAACTAACTGTGTTAATTGAAGCACAAATATCCAGAGATTCTGACAAGACTTTGTTTTGTTGTTTGTTGAGTAACTTTATGTTGTACTGTTACACACTCCACACACAATCTGTACTATCATGTCCAGTGTAATAACAGGCCCACTGTCTAACAAACAATGCAGACAAATATCACTCAGTACTGAGGCCAAAGTCAAACAGCTTTACTGTATCTGTGTTTGAAGCTATGGGCTTTTATTCAGTCAGGATTCAGGGGAAAATGTTCCAAAGATGAAGCATTTTGAAGCGGTTCGTTTCAAGAGGGCTCAGTTAATTTATGCAAATTTGCAAACAACATTTAAAATGCCACTTCTTAACCATTAGGCTGCCTCTGGATCAGTCCTCTTTGTAACAGCTCTGTCCTTGCTTGACTGATATGTCAAAGTTGAGGACACGGCGGAAAGACGAGAATGAAAATGCCACACAGGCTCTGACACAGGGATCAATCCGATTGGAATGATTTAGCATTTCTACGTTTTGAATAAAAATGAGTGCGCTAGACGGTGGAGCAGTTTGATTAGTGGGATCCCTAAGTCCCCTGAAGCCTTCATGGCCTTTTCTCTCTTCCTTCACTGCCAGAAGAAAAGTCCTCTTTCTCTCTTTTCAGAGGTCCCTTGGTACCCCGGCTTTTTCCTCACTGTTGGTATTACAAAATCCCCATTCAAAACAACCCTTGTCACCTGTCAACTAAGCCAGGCTGGTTTGCTAGGTCTTTATCCTCAGCACATACACTCACACGTACACAGAGGCTGACTCCCAGCCTCCACCCCCCATCCCTGCACATATCCCCCTACATTCATACAGATACATAGACACAGACAGAACTGCAAATCCCAACAGCACACACACACACGCCCACCCACTCACCCATGCTCACACACTAAAAACCACATGTCTGAGAGCTGTTACTATAGCAGTTTAAAATTCATTACCCTGTTCGCTTTAACAAACGTCCACACTGGGATGGGCTGCTTTCAGCCGCGCTTTTGCTCGCCGTGGCGAGGCCCGAGACTTCACGTGCACTGAGGGAGAGGGCTGTTGCATCATGGGCCAAATCTGCTGACCTCACAGGAGGAATGAACACAAACAAGAAAAATTTAACATAAAAGTAAATGATAAAAGAGAAGTCTGAATTTAAATGGGGTGCAGAAAAATGGAAAGCAAATGACAAACTGAACTTCCTGATGATCCAGCAACCATAAAAATAATAAAATGAGAATGAGACTGTTTTTTAATAAAGTGTAGAGCCACAGCATTAGTGAAATTATTTAGGTATAGCTGCATTTGTTTCTGTGTATCTGCTTTTCTATTCATTGTCATGAGAATTCTAAGAATCTTAAATTAGCTTTTTGATCTTATATGTATGTCTCACGTATGTTTACATTTTATGTGGTGCTGTAACCTTGGCATCTCATTAAGGTCCTATCCTGGTTAAATGCACATATATCTTTGTTTTGTATCCTATTTATGCTCTGCAGAAGACAGAACGTGATGATTACTTTTCATTAAAGCATCAAAATGTTGCTGTTTGGTGCCACTTTTCACTAAATCGTACTATTAAAAGTTTTTTGTAAGTTACTGATAGTGGTTAATCTATCATGTATAAATGTTTATAGATCAGGAAGCCATTTCTAACAGTTTATTAACATTAATGCTTTCAGACCTGAAGGCTAATTATAAAGTGAGAGCGTCATCATCCTTCATAAATGAAAAGCCATAAAGTTTGCATTTATGTTTGTAAGTTATTGAAGAAGGGTCATGGCTTTCTCAGTTTACAATGATCCATCAAGTGTGGGGTTAAATATTAAATATTAATAATTAAAATTTAATTTTCACATCCTGGAAGCCTAAGAACCATATCAACTATTAATACCTGGCTTTACTGAAATAAAAGTAATACGGCATCTCAAACTGCCATTAGCTACAAATGAATAGTGAACATTTCCGTTGTTGCCAGTGGAAAGCTTGTGCAGCAGCTGTACAAACCTGAGCTTAAGTGAGAGGCTTCCCTGTGGGAGGGGGAGGAAGGATGAGAGAGGAGTAAGACGGGTGTCGGGTGGAGGTGGTGGCAGAGGCGGAGGGGGGGTGTTTAACTGATGGCCGTAGAGAGGTGTAAGGGTCAGAGCAGAGGGTGGTCATCCGGCCCGGTCACTTAGCCAAGGCCCAGCGTGCCCCGAGCAGCCGTCGCTCATTAACCCTCCGACAGGAGCTCTGAACACCAAGGAGCGTTGGCCCACACAGAAAGGTCACAGGGTCAATCAGCCCTCTCTCCGGCCATCAAATCAAGATGGACGCACAAGCAGCGACTTATCCCCCAATCAAAGGGTCAGCGATGCATTGTCCGTGGCACTAACACACACATACACAACACATACCCTTCTGCACACACACACACACGCTGACACAGAAACTCACATCAAAACAAATTGATTTATCAAAGGTGTGAAGGCTTTTAAACTAATCTACTTTTAAGGTTTAATCTTAATCTTAAATCATGTTTCAACAAAGACAAGAAGAATATAAAGACATTACATTTGGCTAAAATTTTGTGACATTTAGTGGGAGGTGTCAACGTGAGGAAAACAATACAACAGAGATGTAGAAGAAAGTTTTCACTCACCTCAGGAGCGGTAAAAACTGAAATCTGAAAAACAAATCATACTTCTATTCAACATGTTTATTTTAGGAATAGTCTAATTATAGAAAACTATAGAAACAAATTACAGAAAGATACATTACATAACTAAAACAGCGATTAGTTGTAACCTTAGTTCTGATTAAACTGTAGCATCTGTGTATGGAGCCGGTGTGTCTGCTTTTATATTAATTCTAAAGATTTATATGACCATTATATGATGATAGACATGATTGATATTCTCTGAGTAATCTGTGTGTACAATAAAGATAAGAAGATGCAGCAACAAGGGATTTACATTTTCTAACATCTCCTTTATAATCAGGGGAAGCCACATCTTCTCGCTCCTTGTTGGAAAGTTTTCTCTCTGAATTCAAGATGAAATAAAAGATGTTTTCTCCACAAGGAAGAAGGTGCTGAACCTCTCAACAACATAATGCCCATGAGAAAACCAATACATTTACATGCATATCAACACAATGGCTCAATAGAGCCACTGCAGGTTAAACTCTTGACAAAATGTGTGACAAAGTGTTCCTCATTACAAACCCTAATTCCAGATGAGATTATTTCACAGCTAAAATGACGACACTAATTTGGGAATAAGGGCCATTACGAGGGCTCAGAATCTGTCTTAAATGGCCCTGAGGTTTGAAGAGGTTGTTGTCTTTCTGAGAAGACTGAGGAATGGATGAATGAAGTTCATACACTTGTGTGTGAGGAACCATCATCTTAAGGGTGCTACAAGTATATTACTCCTCTGAACTGATTAGGTTTTCCTGAGCGAACTCCAGTCCAAGTGGAATTCTTTTATTATGTGTGAGAGATGAGAGCTGCTATTTAAACATTTCTACACTTTTTGTGTAAAGAAAATAATGCAGCCGTAAGGTAAGAGAGGCTGAAATGTCACAGCAAAGAACAGAGTTTTTGTTCTGGCTTCATAAGGTGTTGTGGGGGTTGTTGCAAAATCCAAAGACTGCTTTTAGATCTGTGTGTCTACTGTTAATATTGAGGAAAAACAAGAATTACACGATTAGTTAGAGGAAGTGAGTGACATTTAATATCCTCTTTGTATAAAACCTAATACTGCATCTTGATTCCACATATTACATGGACAGACCATTATGAGTTTCAATGATTTTACCCATATTCACAAAAAATATTGTGTGGACAGGGATACAATACAATACAAGCTACAAAATGACAAAAAACCCACAACAGATATTTCATGGAATAATGATTCCTAGCTTCCCCCCCCCCTTTTTTAGCTCAGTGCCTCTTATACATACATACATATATATATATATATATATATATATATATATATATATATATATATATATATATATATATATATATATATTTCTAGAGATGAAAATGCTCTGAGTTAAGATTTTATTTTATTTTTTTATTTGATTAATTAACACAAAGGGCCAAAAACTAAACAACAAAAATACTACAAATAAATTTGTGAAGGGTGAGATAGCACCAGGCCTGCATTTATCTCACAAACACACATGTACACACACGCCTCTCTGTTTGGACTGATCCCATTCTCGTCCTACAGCCTCCTTACACCCTGGAAATGAAGTGTGAGCAAAGTTTACTTTGTCTAATTTATCCAATTTAGGGAAGTTAAGCTGTGAAGCTTCTGCCTGCTCTGCTGTCTCTAAGTCCTGACTTTGGAGCTGAAGTATAAACAGAGCGACGCTTCAAAACCACGGACACCCCCCAAATATTAACAATAAAAAGCAGCAAATGTCTGAGTCTATGTAATTGTATATATTGCTTTATAGTATATATTATTTTCATACACATGTATAAAGCATCTTAAGTCAGATACAATGCTGTGTTGACAAGTTAATTAAATACAGAATGATTTATCATAGGAAACAAAAGTGCCTTTATGGCATTGAGATATATTTACACTGTATGAGAACAACATGTTGCCAAGTCTCCTCTTAGATATTTTTTGGATGACAACCATACATGGACAGCTGTCACTCAGCCACAATGAGCCTTAAAACGTTTGTTTGACTCCCACCCTCCTACATTTGTCTTCTCTCTTTCTTTCCTCATCCCTAGATCTGCTCACATATTCCCTCTCTCCCATTTTTAATTTCAACCCCACCCCTGGTTCTCATGAACCTCTTTTTTTTTCTCTGCCTCTCTCCCTCAGCCCCAGTGTCTCTCACCCTCCACCCCCACTACCGCCATGTCCATCCCTTCATCCCCCACTGACTGTGTGTCTCCAGGTCTTCCTGATTGGTCATGGGGATTTCTCCTCCCTTCTCCACAGCAGTATGTGTGTGTGTGTTTGTCCACCTTGGCTGCTCTGCCATGGGCACTGCCCTGACTGCGGGTGAGAAACGTCAGCTGCATGATGCTGTTTTTTTTTTTTTTTCTTTTACCCACACAGACACACATGTGCCTTTGACTCATATTGTCCTCAGTCAGCCTCTTTAACGTTAATGAAAACAGGCCAACAGCCAATAATGGCACCAAAGAGAAGAGAAGGGAAACACTTAAATAATCTCCTTCCCTCTGAGCCCCGGACAGCCCAGTCCCTCTGTCTGCTCAGGAGAACTCAGTGTGCATCCCAGCCTGTTGGATTTGAGGCAAGAGGATTGTATTAGAGTGACTTTAAACAGGAGTCATGGGATCGAGCATTGTGAGGGAATAAACAGCCAACATGATCTTCTCCCAGGAAGGAGCTGAGCTTTTCTTGATGCACATCCCTGTGTAAAACCAGCAGGATAATGCTGCTTGTATTGTTATTTGTATCAGAAACAAATGATGTAGTATTGAGTTGATCAATTATCAATCAGTGAGCCACATTGTTGCACTGCAGGACATGTTACTTCATTACAGTCAACATGGGCATGGTGGTTTATTTTGAGAAACAAATGTGTATTAATCCACTGCAGAAAATAGTTCCCAACAAATGCAGTATTTACTTCTGTTTGCTAAAAACTACACTACCCAGCTGTTTTAGGAAATCAGTTGGCCTTTTAAAGAATGAAGCTATATGTTTGTGGCTGTTTTTAAAGATTTATGTCTTCAGTAGGAACTAATGGGCTTTGGTCTTGAGTGCAACAGATTGTGCAAAGAAGTCAAGAAGTATAGAGATGACTAACAAAATTTGTTGACAGTAAATAAAAAATAACATCAATCTTTTTTAAGTCAGAAATATGTAAATTCATTCATATTTTTGATACTGAGGTCATAATGAAATGTTTTTGTCCTGAGGGGGGCAAAATATTAGAAACACTTGTGAATATAATGGAATCTAGAACAACAGTAATGGTAAAACATCATTGTAACATTGTATTGGATCATATAGGTGTACCTAATAAAGTCATGCCAGTTTAAGAATGTCTGAATTGTCAACATAATTGTAGGTTTTGTGTTGTTATGATCATTATGTAATTGTGAGTTGTTATTAGTGGTGTTAATTCATATTTCCTTGTGGTACTGAATACTGAAGAACAGCTGCTGTGATGCAGCAGCTAATAGTACAATACTATCACAGTTCAATTACATGGTTTGATGTGGTTTTTGTGTATTGCATGGCATTATGCAGAGATGTAAAATTAAATGTGTTTCAACTCTATTATCATTTCTTAGTGTGTCTTATTTGAAACAATTATAACAAAGCGGCAGGTTTTCAAATATTAAAAAATAAAATCCTAACCAGACATGACCAGTCTGAAACTGTTGGAGTCAGGAGCAACCAGTGGTCCCATGCTGGTGAGTTTTGACCCTAATATCTGTGGTTTTAACCCTGTCTGACATTCATAATCTCCATTATCTTCAAGTCTCTACTGGTCTGAGATAGACAGTAGGGGATCAGTGGAAGAAAAAGATGCTTTTCACAGTTGCTTTTTAACATAGAAAATCAGTGACTGTATTAGGGTACGAGCTGTGCGTAACGGATTTGTGTATGCGTGTGTGCATGTTTATGTGTGTTTGGTGGAGGGGCGGGGGGATCTAACTGTCTGACACCTGCAGCTCTTCATACTCAAAATGCAAATCCAAGCCCACACCCCCTCCATGACCCCTCCCTCAACCTCCAAGATCCAAGGTTACTGAGCAACGACTTTCGCAAATCTAGATCAGATTTAAATAACAGTACAAAAAAGAGCTTCAACAGCAGTAAACGAGGAATTAAAGCTTTGTCTGGAAATAAACGAAAGGCAGATTTTGATGAGTTGTGGATCAACTCTGCAAAGTCTCCTCTGACCACGCAAATGGTTTAGATACTTTTAGATTATAATTATAGATGAGCGACTGTGGGTGAAATTTACAAATAAATAAATAAATACAAAGTAATATGAGAGGCAAATTTGCAGATACAAAACTCTCTCACTCTAACTCATCAATAACGACAAAATAAATAAGACAAACAAAACAACAAACAAACAGAGATAGAATTTCGCATGAAAGATAATCGCTTCCTTCAAAATTAAGAACTGTAAGCTTAAACAATAGCATAAAATCAGTCAATCCCTGGCAGCTCAGAATTAAGATTCTTTAGGAGAAAAATGTGAATTGGGAAAGCCGACTTAGCAAGGACTCTACGTGTGAGACTGCAAAAAGTGTGACTTTTGCTTGTCAAAAAGCAGGTGCAACCCCCCTGCGTCAGCAAACACCTGCTATACTGAAGGCGACACGATGAACAAGATGCTGAATCCCTAACCAGGTCTGAGGTTGCAGATCTGCAGCTGAGCCTGACCTCTGACCTGCCTGGTGGGGGCTACTTAAGAGTGTTTCCCTGTGGGGAACAAGTAAAGTGGTGCATTATTTGTATTGTTGTGTGTGGAGTGTGGAGTAAACGAGGATAAAGCACCTGTTTCACTGGGTACCTCAGCCGGTCTTTCGGGAGGTTAGGGATGCTCTTGATTGGAACCCAGCTCTATAGTGCCACCCACTGACCAGTCTAGTCAACACAATACAGCAACATGGAGACTGGACACTCTACATAGTTGAACTACCCTCAACTTTCTGTTTATTTTTGCTGTTGTCTTGTATTACATTATGTTGAGAGGTGCTTTTATTATTTTATCCACCCCTTTCAAATCAATGAGGGTAGAGTGATTAACAGAAACATCTCTCTGTATAATGTAAAACAGTATCATAAACCTACAGCCTATCATACAGTTAAACTGACTCCTCTCTAACACGGTTTCAGTGAAAACTGAACATTATAACCTTCATGAAGGGAGGATTTATTGCATAGATTTGGCTAGGTGCTCTTAATGAACTGACAATTGTGTAAAATAATCTATGAAAACGAAATAAAATAGCATTAGTTGTAAATAAAAACTATGGATTGTGACATCTAATTTCAGAGGAACTCCCTGTAACTTAGACTGGCTGCCCTCAAGTACTAGTGTTTCTATATTATAATAACTACTGTGGGTAACTGTGGGTAGTAATTATAATATCAGTTACCAAATAATACTATCAATACTATCACTGAGGTTTATTACAGCTTTGTTTCTAGTTAGAGATTATCCAGTTATGGATCATCTTGAAACTTTGTTAGTTTGCCTGTGATCCACACAGTCAAAGAGCGCCACCATGTGGCCATGAGATGGAAACATCAAAAACAGCTGTATATGTCAGATTGTATTCTCATTTAGTTTAATTTATTAAAGACGTTATGGTTCTCTTAAACTTATTTGTATTTTACATTCAGCTGCAGTAGGATAATGACGACACATATCGTTATTGCCATATTAGTTCGCACAGATGTACATTTTTAAATACCTGTTATTGTAAAGAAAAAAATCTTGACAGCCAACTGAAAGCTGTAAGTTTTGTGATTATATGAATGAAGTAGTGTTGGGGTCGAGCCACACTGGCGGACTGGCGGACTGGAGTTCTGTAGTACGTTATGTCCAGCGTCTCTTCAGTGGAACATAAAACGAAGCCAAGTTGGCCAGATTACCAGCTTGGATCATGTTGCGTTTTCATATCAGATCTTGTGAAATCCCCACGTGTCAAGTCGGCCAGACTTAGATTTCCGGTGCGATATTTCACAACTAAATTGACTGAAACAATCTGGTGTGCTTACTTTGAAACAAAAAAAATGTTTGTTCCGTTTTTACTCTGTCTAATCTCCTCCTAACTTGACGCAGGTTTCCGAGAGGTGCCAAAACGGCCAATGCGCTGAGAGGAAAAGGCCTTAAACAAAATCAATAATAATAAAACAAATGAAGGGCGAGTTGTGGGTAGTGATTAGGTTGAAAGCTTTATAATTATTTTCTCTCCATCAGAAAAAGGTTGACCATCCACCTGACCTCTGACCCAGAATCAGCGACTTGTATTTCAACCTGAAGTGACGTCTCCCCTGGTTTAATGCAACGTTTCTTTACTTTTGCATTGCCTTTAGTGGCCTTAAAAATATGTTTATGAGTGAAAATAATGAGATTCAGGTGAACACTAAGCATCGAAGTCATATCACACATATGGTGTAAAATGTTAAAAATGGTCTACTCTCTGTAGGAAGACTGTAAATATGTAAAAAAAAAAAAAAAACTTCCGTTGATTCCCTGTTAAGATGCACTTCCATAATTCCTTATTTCATTTTAAGGAGTTTGGAAACTCACTTGACCCAACAAGTGTGTGTTTGGATTGTGGGTGAGAAGGCTGTTCACCAGCAGGATTTAAGGTAATAAACGTTACCATGATGAGGATTAGATTAGATTAGAAATAAATCTTTGTTTTAATAACAATCAAATTACACAGATTGTGTCCTTTAAACGTCCCCCGGCTTGGAAATGGCATTGGACGTGAACATGGCGCACGTCTTGACCTTCAACCTCGGATATTTATTCAACCTCGTTTATCTGTTTGACAAAATGCAAATCCATCACTCAAAATTCTCGCGATAAATGGCGCTGATATATTAGGACAGATGGAGGAGCCTCGTCCACTTGGAGGGGCGTTGGGTTTCCTTGAGGACCTTGGTGAGGTTTGGAACTGTCAGAGGGTCTCAAATTTGCACAAGAAGCATCCAACCATGTCGGACGCGGTGGTCAGTTTTATGAAGGACTTTTTGGCTGGTGGCATCGCCGCTGCCATCTCAAAAACAGCTGTCGCTCCTATTGAGAGAGTCAAGTTGTTGCTGCAGGTAAAATAACTGAACCAACTGTTTGCCCACAGCATGGCCGCATGGTCACTGATTTGTGCGTAAAGTGTGCGTAAATGTTGACTAACCGACAAACCGAACACCAAAATGTAAAACTTGAATTTGTTCTAAAAGGGAGAAAAGTCTAATTGTGCACGGAGTAGGTTCATGTGGTCTCCTGCGTAATGTCAAGGGGCACGTGAGAGGTCCTGCGTCAGTGAGGAGATGGTTTTACGCACAGGACTTTGCTACTATGATGGGGATGATGGCAAGGGCACCTTAATATGTGTTTCAATGAAATAGCCATAATAATAAGTTACGGTGCTATTTGTGCGTTTATTACGTTAATTATTACTCCACTATAAGAGATGACCGCAGTAATATTTAGTGAAAGTGAATTGCTAAATTTAACCTGAAGTATGTAATCTAATACACAGCCGACTCTCAAGTGACAGGAGAGTGCCTGTAGGCTGCTGCTACAACTACAGTACATAATGCCTGGACGGAGAATATGACACACAGACTAAGATTATGTAATTAAGTTATCAAAAGTGAAATACAAAAGAATATATATAAGTAATATATATAAGTAAGTTGTGACAAATTCAAGTTCCACTTGATAATTCATCACACTCTGGAGTTTGCGTCTTTTTTTAATGAACTTCTATTGTATTTGCTTGTAGGTCCAGCATGCCAGCAAACAGATCACCGCAGAAACACAGTACAAGGGAATCATTGACTGTGTGGTCAGAATCCCAAAGGAACAGGGTTTTCTTTCCTTCTGGAGAGGCAACCTGGCCAATGTGATCCGTTACTTCCCCACCCAAGCTCTCAACTTCGCCTTCAAAGACAAGTACAAGAAGATCTTCCTCGGTGGAGTGGATCAAAAAACACAGTTCTGGCGTTACTTCGCCGGCAACTTGGCATCCGGCGGCGCCGCTGGTGCGACTTCGCTCTGCTTCGTCTACCCTCTTGACTTCGCCAGAACAAGGCTCGCTGCTGACATTGGTAAGGGCGCAGCTGAGAGAGAGTTCACCGGCCTTGGAAACTGCATCGCCAAAATCTTCAAAAACCGATGGCCTCAGGGGTCTTTACCTCGGATTCAACGTGTCGGTTCAGGGTATTATCATCTACAGAGCGGCCTACTTCGGATGCTTCGACACAGCTAAAGGTGTGCACATCTGTTCGACCTGACCGTTAACATCTTTTTTTTTTTTTTTTTTTTTTAACACTGTATATGTATATTTTCTCATGATTAGTGGGCAACTCTTCTCTCGTACAGGCATGCTGCCAGATCCCAAGAACACGCACATCGTCGTCAGCTGGATGATTGCCCAGACTGTCACCGCTGCAGCTGGTCTCGTCTCATATCCCTTCGACACCGTCAGACGTCGTATGATGATGCAGTCTGGACGCAAAGGAGGTGAGCGTCCGTTGTGTCCTTTCACTGATGAATTTGATTGGTTTGTCGCAACTCCGCATTTTACGCACATATCCATGGGAATTACGCATCATTATTTATGTCTCTGTTTCCACAGCTGATATCATGTACAAGGGCACAATCGACTGCTGGAGGAAGATCCTCAAGGACGAGGGATCAAGAGCCTTCTTCAAGGGTGCCTGGTCCAACGTGATCAGAGGCATGGGTGGCGCCTTCGTGTTGGTGCTGTACGACGAGATCAAGAAGTACACATACTAAACTTTCTAATCTCCCAGTCCCCCAGGAAACCCTTCACTTTGTTTAAGTCTTAATTCTTCTGATAGAATGATAACAGCTTGTGGTGAATTACAATGTGGGCATGTGCTCTTCTGCAACATGTCCAGGGAAGGAAGGTATACTTGACCTGGGTTAACATGCCTCCTCAGAAATCTGTATATATCCCATCTACGACGCGCCAAAAGGCACAAACAAACTTTCAGTGTGACAAAAGTCAAGTCCGGTGGTTCAGTGGAGATGTTGTGATGATGCAAAGGGTGACGTCAACACCCGCCATATGCTCCTCATGTTAGAGTCAGTTTGTGAAGCAGTTGCTGAGGCCCATGTGTTGTTATGTTGTGACCACTCTGACCCATGTAGCCCACCTCTTACATTATTTTATTAAGAATAAAGATTTCTTAGTCTAATAGTCCATTTTTTTATGCATGTTTCTGTTGTCACGGCAACCGGTCATCTACAGTTAGTGTAGGTCATTTTCACAGCAGACATTTTAACTTGTCATATAGTTGGAAAAGCAGAGTTGTTATTAATGACATTAATGATGGCTTTGTTCCAATACCACGACCCTAAGAGTGAAGCAGCTAAATGGAATTCAGCCATCATTAATCTGATTATTCAGTGTTTTTCCTACTGTAACATGACAAAGTGTGTTCAGTGAAAAATGCCCATTCAGACCACAATACAGTTAAAATACAGTAGGATTTTGTCAAAATATCCACTGTCATTAGCCTGATTTTCACCTTTAGTAATTGATCGTTTGGCATAAAAATCTGTTCATATGTGTTATTCTGCCATTTTTTTTAAAGACACACTGTGGACAAAAGATGTCAAGCAAAAAGTAGCAGAAAAGCTTTCACCACAGTATTTTTGGTTTTGTAAAGAACATTTTTAAAGTATTCAAAGTCATGAGCACCACAGAAATACTGAGTAGTTTAATGTACATCTACTCTCCTAACTATTACAAACTATTAAGGAATCCTCTTCCTTTTGTGACAATGATTTACTGTTAACCATTCCCCTATTTGAGGCTGTAAAACTGATAACTAGTGGAGCTAGCAGCTTAATTTTATGAGGAACAAAATATATTTAACACCGAAAAATAACTCTCAAGTAACTTTTTAATTGTTTTAGGACATCATATATGTACAAATGTGAGAGAAGGAACCAAACAAAAAAATTGCAGATTTAATTGAAATGTCACTCACTCAAATAAAAAACAACTAATTGTTTGTTATTTCTATAATTACAACATGGCTGTTGAAGAATAAAGGCAACATTTTCTATGAAAAATACAGCGAGCTAACTGCTGTGCAGACTTACTGCCAGTTTTCAGAAGCCACAGTTAAACTATTCTCATGCATTACAACAGCTTTGAACCCAGAGCATCACTTGCTATATTTCAGCATCACGGAGGAGAAAAAAAGTCATATCTTCTTTTGAATGGATAAGGCGTGATAACACAACCACTGACTTGCTGATTAAAGGTATGGTGAGAAAAAAGATTATTTGAACTTTGTACCTTCCACACCTGACCTTTTGTGATGAATGGAATACCAGTAAAGGGAACCAGGCGATGTGCCTCTTTGTAATTAAGGAAACAGCGGTGTTCTTAGCACCAGGCTGGCCGGGCTGTGCTCAGTTTTTTTGACCTGGGTGCAGGCGTGCTGCTGGACTCAAGAGGTGGTGGAAAACTGCCCTGGAGAACTGTGGTGGGCTGAACTGGCTGACCTGGGACCTGCTGGTGTGGACAACAGAGAGATGTTTTCTGATTACAGACTTACCAATCACATATACAAAGGTAGATATTGAACATTTTTGAATTTTTATTTTACATTTCAGTATGTAATATTGTAAACATTGTCAACAAACAGGTAGAGTACAGGTAAACAAAACACACACACACACAATTGTGTTTTTATCAGGTTAGTAAAGCATGTTATTGTCATTTAGCATCCTGGATTCTACTATCAGCAAATGATTTAAAGTCTGACTTAGCAAGGACATTAAGTTTGTACAGTTTTACACGATAATGGAAAAATGCTAAAAAGGTAACTCAAAGTATTATCACACTCTTCAAGCAGAACAGTTATTTAAATTAACATTAAAAAGGTTTAATGTGAGGTGGGGCAGTCTTACTGATCTGTGAATTAATGGGTGTTTCTTACCGGTATCAGTCATCCATAGCTGCTTTACACTGCCTGCAAGTCTTCTCCTTCTGTTAATTAAACCTCTGCAGCCATCTGAAGGCAGCAGGTCAGATGTGCGATAAATACGCTTCCAGTGTGAGCAGTGCTACACAACACAGTGCCACATGCTGATCCTCTTTGTTCGCCTTGATTAAATTATCACATTCAAAACACCACCAGGCTGCTACACACTTCTGTTGCTGTGTGTAATGTTTGAATCCACAAGAGGAGACTCTTATCGACTCAAAACTCTCAGTGAGGTTTGGGTGAACAGGTGCCTTTTGCTGTGAAGCTACCTCACAAGTGGGTTTGTCTATAAAGTGATAATCCTAGCCCCCCTGGTTTAGTCATACATATTAAATATATAAATGGGTAAAGAGATAGACAAGAAGGCACATGCTTGTAGTTTAAATTCTCTTATAAAATATATTGCTGAAGACTTTGTATGAGGAGGTTTTCAACAACCATGTTGTCATACTGTTTTGGGGTATATAAATTATATAGAAACATGTTAGTGTTTTTTTAACACAGCAGAAGAATCACCTACCTGAGCTTGACCTGCTGGCAGACCTCGTTTTCTTTGAAGTGGACCCAGAGATGGGGTATGAAGGAGCTCCCAGGTATCCGACTTGGCGCTGGTAGTCTGCCAGTTGCTCTGAGCGCATCAGGCCAGGTGTAGGCTTAACAGACTCCAGTCTCTTCAGGAAAGCCTGTAAGAAAACACATACACATTTCTCATATTTTGAACGTCTACTCTAGGACATGTTTTCGTAAAACAACATAAGTTATGTAAATTAGGAGTCCCAAATCATTCTGCTGCATGACAACATCCCTAAACATATAGCGAGACATAAATAAATATCTGCAGCATCAAGAAGAATAAGGAGCCCTGCAACAGATGGTCTGGAGAACTGTGCTGTTTTAAAGGCCAAAGGCTGTCACAACAAATATTGATCTGACCTAGCATTTTATCTATTGAGTAATTTGTGGTTTCCTGTTTCATTTACTCATCCACAATATATTACACATAATAACACTTAAAGCATTTATATGTATTTGAACCAGAAATGAAGCACAAAATTGTCTCCATTCTAAAATCCAATAAAATTATGAAAAGAGAAAAATATCTGTTACTTCATAGCATACACAACCAAACAGCATGAAACAAAACAGTGTAGGCAAGTGGCTGAATGTCATACATGCAGTCACACTCCCACATGCATGCTGTGCAGAAATCCCTCCGTAAGCAAAAACTCCATATGAAGCAATGCAACTAGCGAAAAGCTCAACAGTCAAGAGACTGTTTGAAATTCTCCAGAGGTCATAAAAAGGCACTAATGATTTCTACAGTAACTGCACATAGACTGGTCACCTACTGCTTTTCCAGTGTGTGAATGACAAAAAATCTCTCTTCCCTCTGTATCAATATCACTTCTTGGATAGAAAATGAAGCATATTGTATAACTGAAATACATAGTATAACTAGTTGTACTTGTGCAGGACATGTGTGATGTGTGTGGGGTGGATACACTGATCACACGGCAGATTCAATTACTTCACTCTAAGAATAGAGAAGGCGAAAAGCACTCCTGACAACGCAGAGAAATGGAATCAAGAGGGAGGACAGTTTGTCCTGAAAATGGCTGAACACACTCCCTTATAACAAAACAAGAAGGATTAATGAAAGTTGTCTAATGTGTAATAATAAGAGACATATGTGACAGTAAAAGAAAAGTTCTGCTAGTTCTCGGTTTTCACTTAGTAACAGTAACACCCTGCTGGCTGCACATGTTTAATCCAATTATAATTTCCTGAGTCATTTTTAAACTCTGCTGCTTGTGTGAAGCTGTGTTTTTTATCACTGGTGGTCAAGCAAAGTTAATATATGAGGTGAGAGGCTAAAGCTGCAGAGGCTGAACTGTCTTATAATGTCACTCTATGGCGCTGCTGCTGGTCTGCCACCTGCTGCCATCTGTCCAAGTCCATCCGTGTCTGCTTTCAGGGGGACACACTCTCAGACTGACACTGACCCAAACAATTAATGGCTATAGAAATGGTATCCTTAAACATATG
>NW_026115596.1:0-14313 GCF_001640805.2 Lates calcarifer | reverse complement strand
AAAACCTGTCCAAATCCACTTCAAATGACATAATACATGCCCCTGAGTAATTTTCAGCTGAAAAATCAGGACCTGAAATTTTGACTTTTTTTCACTCCAAACGATGACCTGTCGCAGACATCAAAAATTGTGGTGTCAACTTTGTCAAAGAATTCACTCAAAACCTGTCCAAATCCACTTCAAATGACATAATACATGCCCTGAGTAATTTTCAGCTGAAAAATCAGGACCTGAAATTTTGACTTTTTTTCACTCCAAACGATGACCCGCCTGTCGCAGACATCAAAAATTGTGGTGTCAACTTTGTCAAAGAATTGACTCAAAACCTGTCCAAATCCACTTCAAATGACATAATACATGCCCCTGAGTAATTTTCAGCTGAAAAATCAGGACCTGAAATTTTGACTTTTTTTCACTCCAAACGATGACCCGCCTGTCGCAGACATCAAAAATTGTGGTGTCAACTTTGTCAAAGAATTCACTCAAAACCTGTCCAAATCCACTTCAAATGACATATACATGCCCCTGAGTAATTTTCAGCTGAAAAATCAGGACCTGAAATTTTGACTTTTTTTCACTCCAAACGATGACCCGCCGCCTGTCGCAGACATCAAAAATTGTGGTGTCAACTTTGTCAAAGAATTCACTCAAAACCTGTCCAAATCCACTTCAAATGACATACAACAAGCTCCTGACTAATTTTTACATGCCCCTGAGTAATTTTCAGCTGAAAAATCAGGACCTGAAATTTTGACTTTTTTCACTCCAAACGATGACCCGCCGCCTGTCGCAGACATCAAAAATTGTGGTGTCAACTTTGTCAAAGAATTCACTCAAAACCTGTCCAAATCCACTTCAAATGACATAATACATGCCCTGAGTAATTTTCAGCTGAAAAATCAGGACCTGAAATTTTTTTTTTTCACTCCAAACGATGACGCCCTGTCGCAGACATCAAAAATTGTGGTGTCAACTTTGTCAAAGAATTCACTCAAAACCTGTCCAAATCCACTTCAATGACATACAACAGCTCCTGACTAATTTTTACATGCCCCTGAGTAATTTTCAGCTGAAAAATCAGGACCTGAAATTTTGACTTTTTTTCACTCCAAACGATGACCCCCGCCTGTCGCAGACATCAAAAATTGTGGTGTCAACTTTGTCAAAGAATTCACTCAAAACCTGTCCAAATCCACTTCAAATGACATAATACATGCCCTGAGTAATTTTCAGCTGAAAAATCAGGACCTGAAATTTTGACTTTTTTTCACTCCAAACGATGACGCCGCCTGTCGCAGACATCAAAAATTGTGGTGTCAACTTTGTCAAAGAATTCACTCAAAACCTGTCCAAATCCACTTCAAATGACATACAACAAGCTCCTGACTAATACATGCCCCTGAGTAATTTTCGGTGAAAAATCAGGACCTGAAATTTTGACTTTTTCACTCCAAACGATGACCCGCCGCCTGTCGCAGACATCAAAAATTGTGGGTCAACTTTGTCAAAGAATTCACTCAAAACCTGTCCAAATCCACTTCAAATGACATAATACAATGCCCCTGAGTAATTTTCAGCTGAAAAATCAGGACCTGAAATTTTGACTTTTTTTCACTCCAAACGATGACCCGCCGCCTGTCGCAGACATCAAAATTGTGGTGTCAACTTTGTCAAAGAATTCACTCAAAACCTGTCCAAATCCACTTCAAATGACATAATACATGCCCTGAGTAATTTTCAGCTGAAAAATCAGGACCTGAAATTTTGACTTTTTTTCACTCCAAACGATGACCGCCGCCTGTCGCAGACATCAAAAATTGTGGTGTCAACTTTGTCAAAGAATTCACTCAAAACCTGTCCAAATCCACTTCAAATGACATAATACATGCCCCTGAGTAATTTTCAGCTGAAAAATCAGGACCTGAAATTTTGACTTTTTTTCACTCCAAACGATGACCCGCCGCCTGTCGCAGACATCAAAAATTGTGGTGTCAACTTTGTCAAAGAATTCACTCAAAACCTGTCCAAATCCACTTCAAATGACATATGACTAATACATGCCCTGAGTAATTTTCAGCTGAAAAATCAGGACCTGAAATTTTGACTTTTTTCACTCCAAACGATGACCGCCGCCTGTCGCAGACATCAAAATTGTGGTGTCAACTTTGTCAAAGAATTCACTCAAAACCTGTCCAAATCCACTTCAAATGACATAATACATGCCCTGAGTAATTTTCAGCTGAAAAATGAAAATTTTGACTTTTTTTCACTCAAACGATGACGCCGCCTGTCGCAGACATCAAAAATTGTGGTGTCAACTTTGTCAAAGAATTCACTCAAAACCTGTCCAAATCCACTTCAAATGACATAATTGCCCCTGAGTAATTTTCAGCTGAAAAATCAGGACCTGAAATTTTGACTTTTTTTCACTCCAAAACGATGACCCGCCGCCTGTCGCAGACATCAAAAATTGTGGTGTCAACTTTGTCAAAGAATTCACTCAAAACCTGTCCAAATCCACTTCAAATGACATAAACATGACCCCTGAGTAATTTTCAGCTGAAAAATCAGGACCTGAAATTTTGACTTTTTTTCACTCCAAACGATGACCCGCCGCCTGTCGCAGACATCAAAAATTGTGGTGTCAACTTTGTCAAAGAATTCACTCAAAACCTGTCCAAATCCACTTCAAATGACATAAACACCTGAGTAATTTTCAGCTGAAAAATCAGGACCTGAAATTTTGACTTTTTTTCACTCCAAACGATGACCCGCCGCCTGTCGCAGACATCAAAAATTGTGGTGTCAACTTTGTCAAAGAATTCACTCAAAACCTGTCCAAATCCACTTCAAATGACATACAACAAGCTCCTGACTAATTTTACATGCTGAGTAATTTTCAGCTGAAAAATCAGGACCTGAAATTTTGACTTTTTTTCACTCCAAACGATGACCCGCCGCCTGTCGCAGACATCAAAAATTGTGGTGTCAACTTTGTCAAAGAATTCACTCAAAACCTGTCCAAATCCACTTCAAATGACATAATACATGCCCCTGAGTAATTTTCAGCTGAAAAATCAGGACCTGAAATTTTGACTTTTTTCACTCCAAACGATGACCGCCGCCTGTCGCAGACATCAAAAATTGTGGTGTCAACTTTGTCAAAGAATTCACTCAAAACCTGTCAAATCCACTTCAAATGACATACAACAATGACTAATACATGCCCCTGAGTAATTTTCAGCTGAAAAATCAGGACCTGAATTTTGACTTTTTTTCACTCCAAACGATGACCCGCCGCCTGTCGCAGACATCAAAAATTGTGGTGTCAACTTTGTCAAAGAATTCACTCAAAACCTGTCCAAATCCACTTCAAATGACATAATACATGCCCCTGAGTAATTTTCAGCTGAAAAATCAGGACCTGAAATTTTGACTTTTTTTCACTCCAAACGATGACCCGCCGCCTGTCGCAGACATCAAAAATTGTGGTGTCAACTTTGTCAAAGAATTCACTCAAAACCTGTCCAAATCCACTTCAAATGACATACAACAAGCTCCTGACTAATTTTTACATGCCCTGAATTTTCAGCTGAAAAATCAGGACCTGAAATTTTGACTTTTTTTCACTCAAACGATGACCCGCCGCCTGTCGCAGACATCAAAAAATTGTGGTGTCAACTTTGTCAAAGAATTCACTCAAAACCTGTCCAAATCCACTTCAAATGACATACAACAAGCTCCTGACTAATACATGCCCCTGAGTAATTTTCAGCTGAAAAATCAGGACCTGAAATTTTGACTTTTTTTCACTCCAAACGATGACCCGCCGCCTGTCGCAGACATCAAAAATTGTGGTGTCAACTTTGTCAAAGAATTCACTCAAAACCTGTCCAAATCCACTTCAAATGACATAATACATGCCCCTGAGTAATTTTCAGCTGAAAAATCAGGACCTGAAATTTTGACTTTTTTTCACTCCAAACGATGACCCGCCGCCTGTCGCAGACATCAAAAATTGTGGTGTCAACTTTGTCAAGAATTCACTCAAAACCTGTCCAAATCCACTTCAAATGACATACAACAAGCCCTGAGTAATTTTCAGCTGAAAAATCAGGACCTGAAATTTTGACTTTTTTCACTCCAAACGATGACCCGCCGCCTGTCGCAGACATCAAAAATTGTGGTGTCAACTTTGTCAAAGAATTCACTCAAAACCTGTCCAAATCCACTTCAAATGACATACAACAAGCTCCTGAACATGTGAGTAATTTTCAGCTGAAAAATCAGGACCTGAAATTTTGACTTTTTTTCACTCCAAACGATGACCCGCCGCCTGTCGCAGACATCAAAAATTGTGGTGTCAACTTTGTCAAAGAATTCACTCAAAACCTGTCCAAATCCACTTCAAATGACATAAACAAGCCCCTGAGTAATTTTCAGGTGAAAAATCAGGACCTGAAATTTTGACTTTTTTTCACTCCAAACGATGACCCGCCGCCTGTCGCAGACATCAAAAATTGTGGTGTCAACTTTGTCAAAGAATTCACTCAAAACCTGTCCAAATCCACTTCAAATGACATAATACATGCCCTGAGTAATTTTCAGCTGAAAAATCAGGACCTGAAATTTTGACTTTTTTTCACTCCAAACGATGACCCGCCGCCTGTCGCAGACATCAAAAATTGTGGTGTCAACTTTGTCAAAGAATTCACTCAAAACCTGTCCAAATCCACTTCAAATGACATAGCTCCTGAGCGAGTAATTTTCAGTGAAAAATCAGGACCTGAAATTTTGACTTTTTTTTCACTCCAAACGATGACCCGCCGCCTGTCGCAGACATCAAAAATTGTGGTGTCAACTTTGTCAAAGAATTCACTCAAAACCTGTCCAAATCCACTTCAAATGACATAATACATGCCCCTGAGTAATTTTCAGCTGAAAAATCAGGACCTGAAATTTTGACTTTTTTTCACTCCAAACGATGACCCGCCGCCTGTCGCAGACATCAAAAATTGTGGTGTCAACTTTGTCAAAGAATTCACTCAAAACCTGTCCAAATCCACTTCAAATGACATACAACAAGCTCCTGACTAATTTTTACATGCCCCTGAGTAATTTTCAGCTGAAAAATCAGGACCTGAAATTTTGACTTTTTTTCACTCCAAACGATGACCGCCGCCTGTCGCAGACATCAAAAATTGTGGTGTCAACTTTGTCAAAGAATTCACTCAAAACCTGTCCAAATCCACTTCAAATGACATAATACATGCCCCTGAGTAATTTTCAGCTGAAAAATCAGGACCTGAAATTTTGACTTTTTTTCACTCCAAACGATGACCCGCCGCCTGTCGCAGACATCAAAAATTGTGGTGTCAACTTTGTCAAAGAATTCACTCAAAACCTGTCCAAATCCACTTCAAATGACATACAACAAGCCCCTGAGTAATTTTCAGCTGAAAAATCAGGACCTGAAATTTTGACTTTTTTCACTCCAAACGATGACCCCGCCTGTCGCAGACATCAAAAATTGTGGTGTCAACTTTGTCAAAGAATTCACTCAAAACCTGTCCAAATCCACTTCAATGACATTGGCCCTGAGTATTTTCAGCTGAAAAATCAGGACCTGAAATTTTGACTTTTTTTCACTCCAAACGATGACCCGCCTGTCGCAGACATCAAAAATTGTGGTGTCAACTTTGTCAAAGAATTCACTCAAAACCTGTCCAAATCCACTTCAAATGACATACAACATGCCCCTGAGTAATTTTCAGCTGAAAAATCAGGACCTGAAATTTTGACTTTTTTTCACTCCAAACGATGACCCGCCGCCTGTCGCAGACATCAAAAATTGTGGTGTCAACTTTGTCAAAGAATTCACTCAAAACCTGTCCAAATCCACTTCAAATGACATACAACCCCAAAATTTTCAGCTGAAAAATCAGGACCTGAAATTTTGACTTTTTTTCACTCCAAACGATGACCCGCCGCCTGTCGCAGACATCAAAAATTGTGGTGTCAACTTTGTCAAAGAATTCACTCAAAACCTGTCCAAATCCACTTCAAATGACATACAACAAGCTCCCATGCCCTGAGTAATTTTCAGCTGAAAAATCAGGACCTGAAATTTTGACTTTTTTTCACTCCAAACGATGACCCGCCGCCTGTCGCAGACATCAAAAATTGTGGTGTCAACTTTGTCAAAGAATTCACTCAAAACCTGTCCAAATCCACTTCAAATGACATAATACATGCCCCCTGAGTAATTTTCAGCTGAAAAATCAGGACCTGAAATTTTGACTTTTTTTCACTCCAAACGATGACCCGCCGCCTGTCGCAGACATCAAAAATTGTGGTGTCAACTTTGTCAAAGAATTCACTCAAAACCTGTCCAAATCCACTTCAAATGACATAAAACATGCCCCTGAGTAATTTTCAGCTGAAAAATCAGGACCTGAAATTTTGACTTTTTTTCACTCCAAACGATGACCCGCCGCCTGTCGCAGACATCAAAAATTGTGGTGTCAACTTTGTCAAAGAATTCACTCAAAACCTGTCCAAATCCACTTCAAATGACATAAACATGCCCTGAGTAATTTTCAGCTGAAAAATCAGGACCTGAAATTTTGACTTTTTTTCACTCCAAACGATGACCCGCCTGTCGCAGACATCAAAAATTGTGGTGTCAACTTTGTCAAAGAATTCACTCAAAACCTGTCCAAATCCACTTCAAATGACATACACATGCCCCCTGAGTAATTTTCAGCTGAAAAATCAGGACCTGAAATTTTGACTTTTTTTCACTCCAAACGATGACCCGCCTGTCGCAGACATCAAAAATTGTGGTGTCAACTTTGTCAAAGAATTCACTCAAAACCTGTCCAAATCCACTTCAAATGACATAATACATGCCCCTGAGTAATTTTCAGCTGAAAAATCAGGACCTGAAATTTTGACTTTTTTTCACTCCAAACGATGACCCGCCGCCTGTCGCAGACATCAAAAATTGTGGTGTCAACTTTGTCAAAGAATTCACTCAAAACCTGTCCAAATCCACTTCAAATGACATAATACATGCCCTGAGTAATTTTCAGCTGAAAAAGGACCTGAAATTTTGACTTTTTTTCACTCCAAACGATGACCGCCGCCTGTCGCAGACATCAAAAATTGTGGTGTCAACTTTGTCAAAGAATTCACTCAAAACCTGTCCAAATCCACTTCAAATGACATACAACAAGCTACCATGCCCCTGAGTAATTTTCAGCTGAAAAATCAGGACCTGAAATTTTGACTTTTTTTCACTCCAAACGATGACCCGCCTGTCGCAGACATCAAAAATGTGGTGTCAACTTTGTCAAAGAATTCACTCAAAACCTGTCCAAATCCACTTCAAATGACATAATACATGCCCCTGAGTAATTTTCAGCTGAAAAATCAGGACCTGAAATTTTGACTTTTTTTCACTCCAAACGATGACCCCGCCTGTCGCAGACATCAAAAATTGTGGTGTCAACTTTGTCAAAGAATTCACTCAAAACCTGTCCAAATCCACTTCAAATGACATACAACAAACCCCTGAGTATTTTCAGCTGAAAAATCAGGACCTGAAATTTTGACTTTTTTTCACTCCAAACGATGACCCGCCTGTCGCAGACATCAAAAATTGTGGTGTCAACTTTGTCAAAGAATTCACTCAAAACCTGTCCAAATCCACTTCAAATGACATACAACAAGCCCCTGAGTAATTTTCAGCTGAAAAATCAGGACCTGAAATTTTGACTTTTTTTCACTCCAAACGATGACCCGCCGCCTGTCGCAGACATCAAAAATTGTGGTGTCAACTTTGTCAAAGAATTCACTCAAAACCTGTCCAAATCCACTTCAAATGACATAATACATGCCCCTGAGTAATTTTCAGCTGAAAAATCAGGACCTGAAATTTTGACTTTTTTTCACTCCAAACGATGACCCGCCGCCTGTCGCAGACATCAAAAATTGTGGTGTCAACTTTGTCAAAGAATTCACTCAAAACCTGTCCAAATCCACTTCAAATGACATAATACATGCCCCTGAGTAATTTTCAGCTGAAAAATCAGGACCTGAAATTTTGACTTTTTTTCACTCCAAACGATGACCCGCCGCCTGTCGCAGACATCAAAAATTGTGGTGTCAACTTTGTCAAAGAATTCACTCAAAACCTGTCCAAATCCACTTCAAATGACATACAACAAGCTCCTGACTAATTTTTACATGCCCCTGAGTAATTTTCAGCTGAAAAATCAGGACCTGAAATTTTGACTTTTTTTCACTCCAAACGATGACCCGCCGCCTGTCGCAGACATCAAAAATTGTGGTGTCAACTTTGTCAAAGAATTCACTCAAAACCTGTCCAAATCCACTTCAAATGACATAATACATGCCCCTGAGTAATTTTCAGCTGAAAAATCAGGACCTGAAATTTTGACTTTTTTTCACTCCAAACGATGACCCGCCGCCTGTCGCAGACATCAAAAATTGTGGTGTCAACTTTGTCAAAGAATTCACTCAAAACCTGTCCAAATCCACTTCAAATGACATACAATCCTGAGTAATTTTCAGCTGAAAAATCAGGACCTGAAATTTTGACTTTTTTTCACTCCAAACGATGACCCGCCGCCTGTCGCAGACATCAAAAATTGTGGTGTCAACTTTGTCAAAGAATTCACTCAAAACCTGTCCAAATCCACTTCAAATGACATACAACAAGCCCCTGAGTAATTTTCAGCTGAAAAATCAGGACCTGAAATTTTGACTTTTTTTCACTCCAAACGATGACCCGCCGCCTGTCGCAGACATCAAAAATTGTTGGTGTCAACTTTGTCAAAGAATTCACTCAAAACCTGTCCAAATCCACTTCAAATGACATAATACATGCCCCTGAGTAATTTTCAGCTGAAAAATCAGGACCTGAAATTTTGACTTTTTTTCACTCCAAACGATGACCCGCCGCCTGTCGCAGACATCAAAAATTGTGGTGTCAACTTTGTCAAAGAATTCACTCAAAACCTGTCCAAATCCACTTCAAATGACATACAACAAGCTACTGCCCCTGAGTAATTTTCAGCTGAAAAATCAGGACCTGAAATTTTGACTTTTTTTCACTCCAAACGATGACCCGCCGCCTGTCGCAGACATCAAAAATTGTGGTGTCAACTTTGTCAAAGAATTCACTCAAAACCTGTCCAAATCCACTTCAAATGACATACAACAAGCCCTGAGTAATTTTCAGCTGAAAAATCAGGACCTGAAATTTTGACTTTTTTTCACTCCAAACGATGACCCGCCGCCTGTCGCAGACATCAAAAATTGTGGTGTCAACTTTGTCAAAGAATTCACTCAAAACCTGTCCAAATCCACTTCAAATGACATACAACAAGCTCCTGACTAATTTTACATGCCCCTGAGTAATTTTCAGCTGAAAAATCAGGACCTGAAATTTTGACTTTTTTTCACTCCAAACGATGACCCGCCGCCTGTCGCAGACATCAAAAATTGTGGTGTCAACTTTGTCAAAGAATTCACTCAAAACCTGTCCAAATCCACTTCAAATGACATACAACATACCATGCCCTGAGTAATTTTCAGCTGAAAAATCAGGACCTGAAATTTTGACTTTTTTCACTCCAAACGATGACCCGCCGCCTGTCGCAGACATCAAAAATTGTGGTGTCAACTTTGTCAAAGAATTCACTCAAAACCTGTCCAAATCCACTTCAAATGACATAATACATGCCCTGAGTAATTTTCAGCTGAAAAATCAGGACCTGAAATTTTGACTTTTTTTCACTCCAAACGATGACCCGCCGCCTGTCGCAGACATCAAAAATTGTGGTGTCAACTTTGTCAAAGAATTCACTCAAAACCTGTCCAAATCCACTTCAAATGACATACATACCATGCCCCTGAGTAATTTTCAGCTGAAAAATCAGGACCTGAAATTTTGACTTTTTTTCACTCCAAACGATGATGTCGCAGACATCAAAAATTGTGGTGTCAACTTTGTCAAAGAATTCACTCAAAACCTGTCCAAATCCACTTCAAATGACATAAACATGCCCTGAGTAATTTTCAGCTGAAAAATCAGGACCTGAAATTTTGACTTTTTTTCACTCCAAACGATGACCCGCCGCCTGTCGCAGACATCAAAAATTGTGGTGTCAACTTTGTCAAAGAATTCACTCAAAACCTGTCCAAATCCACTTCAAATGACATACAACAAGCTCCTGACTAATTTTTACATGCCCCTGAGTAATTTTCAGCTGAAAAATCAGGACCTGAAATTTTGACTTTTTTTCACTCCAAACGATGACCCGCCGCCTGTCGCAGACATCAAAAATTGTGGTGTCAACTTTGTCAAAGAATTCACTCAAAACCTGTCCAAATCCACTTCAAATGACATAATACATGCCCTGAGTAATTTTCAGCTGAAAAATCAGGACCTGAAATTTTGACTTTTTTTCACTCCAAACGATGACCCGCCGCCTGTCGCAGACATCAAAAATTGTGGTGTCAACTTTGTCAAAGAATTCACTCAAAACCTGTCCAAATCCACTTCAAATGACATACAACAAGCCCTGAAATTTTCAGCTGAAAAATCAGGACCTGAAATTTTGACTTTTTTTCACTCCAAACGATGACCCGCCGCCTGTCGCAGACATCAAAAATTGTGGTGTCAACTTTGTCAAAGAATTCACTCAAAACCTGTCCAAATCCACTTCAAATGACATACATGACCATGCCCCTGAGTAATTTTCAGCTGAAAAATCAGGACCTGAAATTTTGACTTTTTTTCACTCCAAACGATGACCGCCGCCTGTCGCAGACATCAAAAATTGTGGTGTCAACTTTGTCAAAGAATTCACTCAAAACCTGTCCAAATCCACTTCAAATGACATACAACATGCCCCTGAGTAATTTTCAGCTGAAAAATCAGGACCTGAAATTTTGACTTTTTTTCACTCCAAACGATGACCCGCCGCCTGTCGCAGACATCAAAAATTGTGGTGTCAACTTTGTCAAAGAATTCACTCAAAACCTGTCCAAATCCACTTCAAATGACATACATAGCCCCTGAGTAATTTTCAGCTGAAAAATCAGGACCTGAAATTTTGACTTTTTTTCACTCCAAACGATGACCGCCGCCTGTCGCAGACATCAAAAATTGTGGTGTCAACTTTGTCAAAGAATTCACTCAAAACCTGTCCAAATCCACTTCAAATGACATACATACGCCCCTGAGTAATTTTCAGCTGAAAAATCAGGACCTGAAATTTTGACTTTTTTCACTCCAAACGATGACCCCCGCCGCCTGTCGCAGACATCAAAAATTGTGGTGTCAACTTTGTCAAAGAATTCACTCAAACCTGTCCAAATCCACTTCAAATGACATACAACAAGCTCCTGACTAATTTTCAGCTGAAAAATCAGGACCTGAAATTTTGACTTTTTTTCACTCCAAACGATGACCCGCCGCCTGTCGCAGACATCAAAAATTGTGGTGTCAACTTTGTCAAAGAATTCACTCAAAACCTGTCCAAATCCACTTCAAATGACATACAACAAGCCCTGAGTAATTTTCAGCTGAAAAATCAGGACCTGAAATTTTGACTTTTTTTCACTCCAAACGATGACCGCCGCCTGTCGCAGACATCAAAAATTGTGGTGTCAACTTTGTCAAAGAATTCACTCAAAACCTGTCCAAATCCACTTCAAATGACATACAACAAGCTCCTGACTATTTTTACATGCCCCTGAGTAATTTTCAGTGAAAAATCAGGACCTGAAATTTTGACTTTTTTTCACTCCAAACGATGACCGCCGCCTGTCGCAGACATCAAAAATTGTGGTGTCAACTTTGTCAAAGAATTCACTCAAAACCTGTCCAAATCCACTTCAAATGACATACAACAAGCTCCTGACTGCCCCTGAGTAATTTTCAGCTGAAAAATCAGGACCTGAAATTTTGACTTTTTCACTCCAAACGATGACCCGCCGCCTGTCGCAGACATCAAAAATTGTGGTGTCAACTTTGTCAAAGAATTCACTCAAAACCTGTCCAAATCCACTTCAAATGACATAATACATGCCCTGAGTAATTTTCAGCTGAAAAATCAGGACCTGAAATTTTGACTTTTTTTCACTCCAAACGATGACCCGCCGCCTGTCGCAGACATCAAAAATTGTGGTGTCAACTTTGTCAAAGAATTCACTCAAAACCTGTCCAAATCCACTT
This sequence comes from Lates calcarifer, assembly GCF_001640805.2. Classification (NCBI taxonomy): domain Eukaryota; kingdom Metazoa; phylum Chordata; class Actinopteri; family Centropomidae; genus Lates; species Lates calcarifer. The sequence goes on along the minus strand of NW_026115596.1, from coordinate 2,042 downwards.
CAAATGACATAATACATGCCCCTGAGTAATTTTCAGCTGAAAAATCAGGACCTGAAATTTTGACTTTTTTTCACTCCAAACGATGACCCGCCGCCTGTCGCAGACATCAAAAATTGTGGTGTCAACTTTGTCAAAGAATTCACTCAAAACCTGTCCAAATCCACTTCAAATGACATAATACATGCCCCTGAGTAATTTTCAGCTGAAAAATCAGGACCTGAAATTTTGACTTTTTTCACTCCAAACGATGACCCGCCTGTCGCAGACATCAAAAATTGTGGTGTCAACTTTGTCAAAGAATTCACTCAAAACCTGTCCAAATCCACTTCAAATGACATACTGCCCTGAGTAATTTTCAGCTGAAAAATCAGGACCTGAAATTTTGACTTTTTTTCACTCCAAACGATGACCCGCCGCCTGTCGCAGACATCAAAAATTGTGGGTGTCAACTTTGTCAAAGAATTCACTCAAAACCTGTCCAAATCCACTTCAAATGACATACAACAAGCCCCCTGAGTAATTTTCAGCTGAAAAATCAGGACCTGAAATTTTGACTTTTTTTCACTCCAAACGATGACCCGCGCCTGTCGCAGACATCAAAAATTGTGGTGTCAACTTTGTCAAAGAATTCACTCAAAACCTGTCCAAATCCACTTCAAATGACATAATACATGCCCCTGAGTAATTTTCAGCTGAAAAATCAGGACCTGAAATTTTGACTTTTTTTCACTCCAAACGATGACCCGCCCGCCTGTCGCAGACATCAAAAATTGTGGGTGTCAACTTTGTCAAAGAATTCACTCAAAACCTGTCCAAATCCACTTCAAATGACATACACATGCCCCTGAGTAATTTTCAGCTGAAAAATCAGGACCTGAAATTTTGACTTTTTTTCACTCCAAACGATGACCCGCCGCCTGTCGCAGACATCAAAAATTGTGGTGTCAACTTTGTCAAAGAATTCACTCAAAACCTGTCCAAATCCACTTCAAATGACATAAACAAGCCCCTGAGTAATTTTCAGCTGAAAAATCAGGACCTGAAATTTTGACTTTTTTTCACTCCAAACGATGACCCGCCGCCTGTCGCAGACATCAAAAATTGTGGTGTCAACTTTGTCAAAGAATTCACTCAAAACCTGTCCAAATCCACTTCAAATGACATAATACATGCCCCTGAGTAATTTTCAGCTGAAAAATCAGGACCTGAAATTTTGACTTTTTTCACTCCAAACGATGACCCGCCGCCTGTCGCAGACATCAAAAATTGTGGTGTCAACTTTGTCAAAGAATTCACTCAAAACCTGTCCAAATCCACTTCAAATGACATACAACAAGCTCCTGACTAATTTTTACATGCCCTGAGTAATTTTCAGCTGAAAAATCAGGACCTGAAATTTTGACTTTTTCACTCCAAACGATGACCGCCGCCTGTCGCAGACATCAAAAATTGTGGTGTCAACTTTGTCAAAGAATTCACTCAAAACCTGTCCAAATCCACTTCAAATGACATAAACAAGCTACTAATTTTTACAGCCCCTGAGTAATTTTCAGTGAAAAATCAGGACCTGAAATTTTGACTTTTTTTCACTCCAAACGATGACCCGCCGCCTGTCGCAGACATCAAAAATTGTGGTGTCAACTTTGTCAAAGAATTCACTCAAAACCTGTCCAAATCCACTTCAAATGACATAATACATGCCCTGAGTAATTTTCAGCTGAAAAATCAGGACCTGAAATTTTGACTTTTTTCACTCCAAACGATGACCGCCGCCTGTCGCAGACATCAAAAATTGTGGTGTCAACTTTGTCAAAGAATTCACTCAAAACCTGTCCAAATCCACTTCAAATGACATACAACAAGCTCCTGACTAATTTTTACATGCCCTGAGTAATTTTCAGCTGAAAATCAGGACCTGAAATTTTGACTTTTTTTTCACTCCAAACGATGACCCGCCGCCTGTCGCAGACATCAAAAATTGTGGTGTCAACTTTGTCAAAGAATTCACTCAAAACCTGTCCAAATCCACTTCAAATGACATA
>NW_026115595.1:0-5262 GCF_001640805.2 Lates calcarifer | reverse complement strand
CGGCGGAATCCTCTTTTCTTCTTTGGGTGCTCTAAGTGAGGCCAGTGTGTGAAGATCTACTAGACGCAGCATTTGGACGCTAAATAAGCTCATAACGAACAACTGCTGTACCCTGTTAAAAGGAGAGTGGAAATCTAAACTGCAGCCTATCTAATATGAATCTTTGTGAAATTTTAATGTTTGTAAACATTCAGGTTTGTAAAATCAGCCAAATTGTAAACATCAGCCAAATGTTTGTAAACATTCAGCCAAATGTTTATCAATATCTATAATGTTTATAAACATTCAGCGTAATGTTTGTAAACAATCACCGTAATGTTTGTAAACATTCAGCATAATGTTGTAAACATTCAGCGTAATGTTTGTAAACATTCAGCATAATGTTTGTAAACATTTAGCACAATAGTCATACACGCTCAGGATCAATATTGCCGGCGGGAATCCTCTTTTCTTCTTTGGGTGCTCTAAGTGAGGCCAGTGTGTGAAGATCTACTAGACGCAGCATTTGGACGCTAAATAAGCTCATAACGAACAACTGCTGTACCCTGTTAAAAGGAGAGTGGAAATCTAAACTGCAGCCTATCTAATATGAATCTTTGTGAAATTTTAATGTTTGTAAACATTCAGCCAAATGTTTATCAATATCTATAATGTTTATAAACATTCAGCGTAATGTTTGTAAACATTCACCGTAATGTTTGTAATATTCAGCATAATGTTTGTAAACATTCAGCGTAATGTTTGTAAACATTCAGCATAATGTTTGTAAACATTCAGCATAATGTTTGTAAACATTCAGCGTAATGTTTGTAAACATTTAGCACAATAGTCATACACGCTCAGGATCAATATTGCCGGCGGGAATCCTCTTTTCTTCTTTGGGTGCTCTAAGTGAGGCCAGTGTGTGAAGATCTACTAGACGCAGCATTTGGACGATGAATAAGCTCACAATAAACAATTGCTGTCCCATCTTAAAAGGAGAGGCGAATTTAAATTTCAACTTCTCTAATATGACATCTCTGTGAAATTGTAATGTTTATAAACATTCACAATCTATGACATCAGTCAGTGGCTCAGGGGAAATCTGTTTCTTTCAGTGGGTGCTCTACTATGTGAGACCAGTGTGTGTGATCCAGTGTTAGCTGAATTCAGACACGATTAGCTCAGAATGAACAACTGCTGTTCCTTGTTAAAAGGAGAGTGGAAATCTAAATCTCAGCCTCTCTAACACGAATCTATGTCAATTTGTCATGTTTACATTCAGAATGTCTCAAAGCAATCATAGCCGAGGTGAAACCTGTTGTCTGCTGTGGGTGCTCTAAGTGAGTCGAGTGTGTGAACATGCACCTTACGCAGCATTTGGACGCTAAATAAGCTCATAACGAACAACTGCTTTACCCTGTTAAAAGGAGATTGGAAATCTAAACTGCAGCCTATCTAATATGAATCTTTGTGAAATTTTAATGTTTGTAAACATCAGCATAATGTTTGCAAACATTCAGCCAAATGTTTATCAATATCTATAATGTTTATAAACACTTCAGCGTAATGTTTATAAACATTCACCGTAATGTTTGTAAACATTCAGCCAAATGTTTGTAAACATTCAGCCAAATGTTTGTAAACATTCAGCCAAATGTTTATCAATATCATATAATGTTTATAAACATTCAGCGTAATGTTTGTAAACATCACCGTAATGTTTGTAAACATTCAGCATAATGTTTGTAAACATTCAGCGTAATGTTTGTAAACATTTAGAACAATAGTCATACACGCTCAGGATCAATATTGCCGGCGGGAATCCTCTTTTCTTCTTTGGGTGCTCTAAGTGAGGCCAGTGTGTGAAGATCTACTAGACGCAGCATTTGGACGATGAATAAGCTCATAACGAACAACTGCTGTACCCTGTTAAAAGGAGAGTGGAAATCTAAACTGCAGCCTATCTAATATGAATCTTTGTGAAATTTTAATGTTTGTAAACATCAGCATAATGTTTGTAAACATTCAGCCAAATGTTTGTAAACATTCAGCCAAATGTTTATCAATATCTATAATGTTTATAAACATTCAGCGTAATGTTTGTAAACAATTAATGTTTGTAAACATTCAGCATAATGTTGTTGTAATGTAAACATTCAGCATAATGTTTGTAAACATTCAGCGTAATGTTTGTAAACATTTAGAACAATAGTCATCCACGCTCAGGATCAATATTGCCGGCGGGAATCCTCTTTTCTTCTTTGGGTGCTCTAAGTGAGGCCAGTGTGTGAAGATCTACTAGACGCAGCATTTGGACGATGAATAAGCTCATAACGAACAACTGCTGTACCCTGTTAAAAGGAGAGTGGAAATCTAAACTGCAGCCTATCTAATATGAATCTTTGTGAAATTTTAATGTTTGTAAACATCAGCATAATGTTTGTAAACATTCAGCCAAATGTTTGTAAACATTCAGCCAAATGTTTATCAATATCTATAATGTTTATAAACATTCAGCGTAATGTTTGTAAACAATCACCGTAATGTTTGTAAACATTCAGCATAATGTTTGTAAACATTCAGCGTAATGTTTGTAAACATTCAGCATAATGTTTGTAAACATTCAGCGTAATGTTTGTAAACATTTAGAACAATAGTCATACACGCTCAGGATCAATATTGCCGGCGGGAATCCTCTTTTTTTCTTTGGGGCTCTAAGTGAGGCCAGTGTGTGAAGATCTACTAGACGCAGCATTTGGACGATGAATAAGCTCATAACGAACAACTGCTGTACCCTGTTAAAAGGAGAGTGGAAATCTAAACTGCAGCCTATCTAATATGAATCTTTGTGAAATTTTAATGTTTGTAAACATCAGCATAATGTTTGTAAACATTCAGCCAAATGTTTGTAAACATTCAGCCAAATGTTTATCAATATCTATAATGTTTATAAACATTCAGCGTAATGTTTGTAAACATTCACCGTAATGTTTGTAAACATTCAGCATAATGTTTGTTCAGCATAATGTTTGTAAACATTCAGCAAATGTTTATCAATATCTATTGTAAACATTCAGCATAATGTTTGTAAACATTCAGCGTAATGTTTGTAAACATTTAGAATAGTCATACACGCTCAGGATCAATATTGCCGGCGGGAATCCTCTTTTCTTCTTTGGGTGCTCTAAGTGAGGCCAGTGTGTGAAGATCTACTAGACGCAGCATTTGGACGATGAATAAGCTCATAACGAACAACTGCTGTACCCTGTTAAAAGGAGAGTGGAAATCTAAACTGCAGCCTATCTAATATGAATCTTGTGAAATTTTAATGTTTGTAAACATCAGCATAATGTTTGTAAACATTCAGCAAATGTTTGTAAACATTCAGCCAAATGTTTATCAATATCTATAATGTTATAACATTCACCGTAATGTTTGTAAACATTCACCGTAATTTGTAAACATTCAGCTTGTAAACATTCAGCATAATGTTTGTAAACATTCAGCAAATGTTTATCAATATCTATAATGTTATAAAACATTCAGCATAATGTTTGTAAACATTCAGCGTAATGTTTGTAAACATTTAATGTTGTAAACATTCAGCGTAATGTTTGTAAACATTTAGTAGTCATCCACGCTCAGGATCAATATTGCCGGCGGGAATCCTCTTTTCTTCTTTGGGTGCTCTAAGTGAGGCCAGTGTGTGAAGATCTACTAGACGCAGCATTTGGACGATGAATAAGCTCATAACGAACAACTGCTGTACCCTGTTAAAAGGAGAGTGGAAATCTAAACTGCAGCCTATCTAATATGAATCTTTGTGAAATTTTAATGTTGTAAACATCAGCATAATGTTTGTAAACATTCAAATGTTGTAAACATTCAGCCAAATGTTTATCAATATCTATAATGTTTATAAACATTCAGCGTAATGTTTGTAATCACCGCAGCATAATGTTTGTAAACATTCAGCGTTTGTAAACATTCAGCATAATGTTTGTAAACATTCAGCGTAATGTTTGTAAACATTTAGAACAATAGTCATACACGCTCAGGATCAATATTGCCGGCGGGAATCCTCTTTTCTTCTTTGGGTGCTCTAAGTGAGGCCAGTGTGTGAAGATCTACTAGACGCAGCATTTGGACGATGAATAAGCTCATAACGAACAACTGCTGTACCCTGTTAAAAGGAGAGTGGAAATCTAAACTGCAGCCTATCTAATATGAATCTTTGTGAAATTTTAATGTTTGTAAACATCAGCATAATGTTTGTAAACATTCAGCCAAATGTTTGTAAACATTCAGCCAAATGTTTATCAATATCTATAATGTTTATAAACATTCACCGTAATGTTTGTAAACATTCATAATGTTTGTAAACATTCAGCTGCATGTTTGTAAACATTCAGCCAAATGTTTATCAATATCTATAATGTTTATAAACATTCAGCATAATGTTTGTAAACATTCAGCGTAATGTTTGTAAACATTCAGCATAATGTTTGTAAACATTCAGCGTAATGTTTGTAAACATTTAGAACAATAGTCATACACGCTCAGGATCAATATTGCCGGCGGGAATCCTCTTTTCTTCTTTGGGTGCTCTAAGTGAGGCCAGTGTGTGAAGATCTACTAGACGCAGCATTTGGACGATGAATAAGCTCATAACGAACAACTGCTGTACCCTGTTAAAAGGAGAGTGGAAATCTAAACTGCAGCCTATCTAATATGAATCTTTGTGAAATTTTAATGTTTGTAAACATCAGCATAATGTTTGTAAACATTCAGCCAAATGTTGTAAACATTCAGCAAATGTTTATCAATATCTATAATGTTATAAACATTCACCGTAATGTTTGTAAACATTCACCGTAATGTTTGTAAACATTCAGCATAATGTTTGTAAACATTCAGCATAATGTTTGTAAACATTCAGCCAAATGTTTATCAATATCTATAATGTTTATAAACATTCAGCATAATGTTTGTAAACATTCAGCGTAATGTTTGTAAACATTCAGCATAATGTTTGTAAACATTCAGCGTAATGTTTGTAAACATTTAGAACAATAGTCATACACGCTCAGGATCAATATTGCCGGCGGGAATCCTCTTTTCTTCTTTGGGTGCTCTAAGTGAGGCCAGTGTGTGAAGATCTACTAGACGCAGCATTTGGACGATGAATAAGCTCATAACGAACAACTGCTGTACCCTGTTAAAAGGAGAGTGGAAATCTAAACTGCAGCCTATCTAATATGAATCTTTGTGAAATTTTAA
>NW_026115594.1:0-18808 GCF_001640805.2 Lates calcarifer | reverse complement strand
AAAAGACACTGGTGAAAAATTAAAGTGACTATGTGGGTATTTTGGAAGAGGTGCAAATTTTTTATTAAAAGTTGTTCAGGAAGGAAGAGATTAATCACAATATGGTAGATAGGATATTGAGGACAGTAGGGTTGAGCTTGAGGACAAGAGGATGTGTGATGAGGGGATTACCATTGAAGAAATTAAGGAAGCGATTAATCAAGCAAAAAAATATAAAAGTCCAGGTTCAGATGGTCTGACCAATGAATTTTATAAAACTTTGTTGATTTATTGGCTCTGATACTTCTAAAACTTTTTGCATGTATGGAGGAAAGGCAGGAGGTGCCTGACTCGATGGCGACAGGGATTATAACGATCCTTTATAAGAACAGAGGAAGCAAAGATAAATTGGAAAATTACAGACCATTAAGTTTGCTAAATTGTGATTATAAAATTCTAACAAAAATCTTTGCAAATAGAATAAAGATGGTTGCAAGTATTATGGATATAGCTGATATTATTTGTTCAATTAGGGATGTGGTGGGGCAAATGAACAGCGATGAGGAGGGAGGGATTTTGTTAAGTGTTGATTTGAACAAAGCCTTCGATAGGGTTGAATATGAAATTTTATGGCAGACAATAGGTAAATTTGGATTTGGGGATAGAATAATTTCATGGCTGAAATTGTTATATGGTCAGGCTAAAGGCAGGGTAAAAGTTAACGGTATGCTAACTGATGTTTTTAAGATGGGGGGTCTATTAGACAGGATGTCCATTGTCTGCTATTTTATATAGCATTTCTGCAGAGCCATTGGCAACATTGGAAGCAGGATAAGAGGATTTTAGGTGTTGATATTCCATTTGGAAAGAAAAGTCTAATCTATCAGTTTGCCGACGAGACAAATTTCACTGTTAAAAATTTAGAGAATGTTTCTTATGTTATGGAGGATTTAAAAATTTATGGGGGTGCATCGGGTGCAAAAATAAAGTCAAGTCAAGTCAAGTCAAATTTTATTTATATAGCGCCAATTCACAACAGAAGTTATCTCGAGGCACTGTACATATAGAGCAGGTCTAGACCGTACTCTTTATCTTATAAGATTTACAGAGAAAAACCCAACAGATCCCACCATGAGCAAGCACAAGGCGACTGTGGCAAAGAAAAAACTTCCTTTTAAGAGGCAGAAACCTCGAGCAGCAGAACGACTCAAGGGGCGGCCATCTGCCTCGACCGGTTGGGTTTAGACAGAAGAGGGGGGGGGTGGGAATGGGGAGGAGAAAGACAACATTGCAGATACACAGACTAGGTCAAAATGTAAATAGTAATAATAATAATAACAATAATAATAATAATAATAATAATAATAATATAATAATTATATTACAGCTAAAGGAATAATAAAGACAAACAATGGTACATTAATAGCACTAACACTATCAATAACACTAGTAAATGTTTAATTATTGTTGCATCATGGGTTGAGCTGGATCATGGGAGCAGCAGGAGACTCTCCAGCTCTGGAGGCAGAACCCTGCAGTGAGAGACAGTAACAGAGAGACAGTAACAGAGAGAGAGAGAGAGAGAGAGAGAGAGAGAGATTTTTGATTTTTCAAACACAACTTTATTAGCCACTACTAAAACAGCTTCAATTCGTGTGTTTTACCTTTCTTTCCTTTAAAAAAAACACATACACATAAACACATCTCTTATATACACACAAATGCACACAACTGTAACAACATACATACCTACTCATATATATAAATACATACACATACACAAATACATATGCACAAAAAATATCACATCCTCAGCACATTTCCAAACAACAGACCACCATCCTTCACCTCACACAAGACATTTGGTAGCACCACATGTTCCTAAAAGAGCTTAAGTTTCCTGATGCCTTATAAAAACTGAAATCTAGCCTGATCCTGGCCCTGATCAGCTCTACACACACCAAAACCGAGAGACGGTCTCTCCCGTCTCCACCCTCCTCTTACAACTCACATATATTGCCATCTTGGCCTGACCCACCATAAAATTCAGGAGTTGACTCTTTTCCCTCTTCTGGCGAGTGTATTTAAAACCACAGATAAAAACCTCTTTTGTAAAAACCTCAGTAAAAGCTGCAAACGCACTCTGTAGGAACAGAAACAGTGCAGACAATCAGTGACACCCAGTGAAAACAATGAAACACCATCTCCCTCTCTGTGCACAAAGGGCATCTGTCCTCCACCTCCGGATTCACCACAGAAATAAAAGAGTTCACAGCTACAGCTCCATGGAGAACCCTCCACTGTAGGTCCCATGTCTTTTGTCAGTGGAGGTTTATACAGAGACCTCCAGGCCGGTCCCGACCCCCCCAGGTCCAAGTGACTCCTCCAGGGAGTGTCAACGCGCCCACTCAACTTGTTCTCCTGTTCAATGTTTTTACCATCAAGTGATAAAAGGTCTTTCCTGAGGCCTCCTGTAGAGAGGCCTGAGGGCAGCGGTCCAGGAGAAGACCTGCACAGTCCTTCAGGTCTAGACTCAGCTGGATTAGGGGAAATAGTCCTGTCTGTTCACTGTGGCTTCACCCGAGGAGAAGGCATCCAACATCAGGAGCTCATGTCCACTCAGCCTCTTTCTCCAATGATCAAGAAATTGTTTGGTGACTCTTGTGGTATATTAGGTGGTGATGTCGATGTGAAGATGATGAAGAGAAGATCTCCGCTGACACTGACTTACTTGTATATAGAAGTTTATTACAAAGTAGTTCAGCATCGGACAAGCACTGCAGTAGCCTGTGAGAGGATCCGAGCCAATATGGATCTCTCTCCCTAACAGCTCTAAACACCAGTATATATACATTGGTTGTTTACATGGTTCATAGGAAACATCTGGACCTTAGTCAATACCTTCACTATTGAGAGGAAGAAGATAAGGGGAGAGGAAACCCTCACCCTTAACCTCTACTAGTCTAGGGGTCACATTCTTAACTCTTATCCTAAACATGAACCCCAAAGGTTAACTCAGACATAGGAAACTCATAAAAAGTGAAAGTATCTGGAAACCCTCAGACATTCCAAAAAGACAAAGACATACATAAAACATCCTGTATACTACATAATTCCCCCCTGCGAGGCTACCTAGCCTCGAAAATAAAGAATAAAACATACATGTTTACCTACATATACTTCCCAAAGCATAAACATAACTTTATGGAGTGTGAGAGCGAAAAACCTGTCAAGCAGCTATCTTTCCTGAAATTTCCATCAAACAATCTAGACAGGAAAATTCTCTCACGGCCCTCTGCCCCAGGCGACCACTTTATAGTACTCCAGACCAATTAGAAGGAGAAATTTCATCATTAATACAAGGATATAACTTCAGGCAAGTACATATGGAACCCTCAGAAAATAAAATCCAAACAATGTCCACTTTCAGGCTGGTCGACCCATCGCACCTTCCAATGGACCTTTCCCTGCCTAGCCCCTATTTCCCTAGCATCAGAAAAAGAAAAAAACATCTGAGGTCCCAATGCATTTACCCCACAACAGAAGACATCTTCCTTCAACAATTTCAACCTAAGAAAATGTCACACAGTTTAAGTATTACTCATACAATATAGAAAATCAAAAACTAAATCAAACATCCCACAACAGCTCCTCAGCAGCGTCGACTGTCACTGTTGTGTCGATGAAGTGTTGACTCCGAATATTGCATCACAGTATCCTTATTCAGAGTCCTCCAGTCCATTCTTATTGTCCCATAGTGATCCTTTCCCCCAATACTGTTCTGGAAGAAGAAAACACCAACCAGTATCTTGTACCAAACAACAGATGTAAATTGAAACATCAAATGCAGATCATAATCCTATAAGTAAATGTAAAATTCACAATATCATATCATTTCAGATTATAAATCACATTTTCCATTTCCCCCCTTTTATCATATCACTCTATAGAGTGAAAGGATAAAACAATAAATATCAAAACCATAATGAGAGATATGAATATTCAAAACGGATATGTCTCCAACAGTTCACCTTCTATCAATACTCTTTCATCCCCATCTATATCACTTCCCTTCTCTTTCATAAAACTTGCTTCAACTCTTTCAAACAACTCACATACCACAATCCTTCAGAATTCAATATACACACAACCTTCACATCAAAATCTTCTTTGCATATCTCACTCCTCTCTCTCTATCCTTTGGCTTCGTGGATGATAAATTGCTCCAAACCATCTAATTCCCAATTTTACTAAATCAATTTCACCATTTTATCCATAAACTCTTTCCCTTTATCTGAGAGTATCCAACCTGGAAGTCCCCACCTGCTTATGATCTCTCTACACAAAAACCTGAACATGTATCTCTGACCTTCAACTGGTTTATCATCACATGCAACAGTTTCATTATTTGAGCATAATACTGCATTGGAGAACCATCTATTTTCTTAAACTCTCAGCTCTTCCACACTGATCCACACAAATGACATTCATTATGTGCATATGCGGAATCTGTGTATATCTCATCACTTGCTTACCTTCCGCTAACCTCTATTTGATTAAGTTTCCTAAGGATCTCTCGATCCTGCTCTTTCTGATCATGTTCCTTTTTCCTATATAGCTCCACTTGATGGGCTATATGATCCGCATAGACATTCTTTGTCATACTTCCAAGACCAACCACCTCTGCCAATTTGCTCCTCACTGGTAAGGGCAGCCCCTTCTGTATTTTAGCCCGCAAAATTGACTGCTCCATTCGATTCAAATCCGGATCATTTCCTGTGACATTTCTCCACACTTGATGGGCTCTTGACACATAGGCCCTCGGATTTTCTTCCTGTCCCTAACGGCTCAATCAAAATACTATCAGGATGTACATTAGTAGGAAAAGTATCTTTCAACACTCTCCACACTCGACCTCTACTTGCTGCAAACAGCTCCGAATCATTCACAGCAGTACCTATATATCGGTCAAGTCCCGCTTTCTGTAGAATCTCTTCCATAGCTGGAACCCCAAGGAGACTAGCCAAGAGTCTCTTAATATCTCCCATGGCAGCTTGTGTTCCCACCATAATCTCTTCCAACTTTGAAATCCAAGGATGTGCTCCATCTTGAAGAGTAGGTAACTTCTCAAGTATATCTGACATATCTGTATTCTGCCAAGGCTTGTACTCCAAATTCTGTCCTCGAACAACCACTGGACACATTTTCCCTTTTCGGGCGCAGTGAATATCTCTTCCCTAATTTTTGGGAAATCTTTTTCCGCAAGGCTTTCTTCTGTGTCTTTAACCACTTTAATTGATTCTCCCATACTTTCTGATCCTCTGGTCTAAACGACTCATAGAGATGCGAAAGGCATTGATTTATACTTTTCTCAACCTCTTGTAAAGCCTCTTCCATTCCAGTGCTAGTTGCCGCAGGGAAAAAACCTCTTGAAGGCAAAGGAACTTGCTCCTCCCAATCACTGCCTCCATTCTCACTTTCACTAGAGCTATCATCTTCCGAGTCCTCTGTCGTCCATGTTTCTCCTCTTCTTTCCGCTAGCCAACATCCTCCTGACTTCAGGATCATATCTACCCACAATGTCTCCCAAATCACTCTGATCATCCTTAGCTCCCACACTTATTGTCTTCCTCTTACTGTCAGAACTTGGATACATCGTTATAGTCGTTTCTGCTTGTCCCACTTCTATTACCTGATCATTCTCATCTTTAATCTGATAATTACCCTCCTGAGAGATCACTGGAAGCTGGGGATAAACCTCCTCAAACTTCACCTTCTTCTCATAAGGTGGGGGTTTCTTCGCTGAATCCACGTGTGAGAAGGGTGCATTAATCTCTGCCATTAATTTTTCTGTTTCCTTTGCATTCTTTCTTATTTCTCTACACCTCTATCTCTCTTTTCTTTTGCAGCTTTTATCAGTTTCTGTCCCTCATTTTCAAACAACTGAAGACACCAAGCTCCACTTGTCTCTTTTCTTTCCGTTTTCCTCCTTTCTTACCCTTCTTTTGTTCCGCCTTATATGTAGACACAAGCACATGCATTATTTTAATTACATCGGGGTTAAGAGTCCCTACCACTGGCCATGGTTGGTCAATTTCAGGCCAACGCTTATGCCACTTCTCCGATATCTTCGCAATATCTTTGACTAAAGGATTATTCTTCTGTACTACATCAACAGGGGTAATTACTCTCTGAATTTTAATATCCTTCTCTGACATTGTAGTAGCTCCCTTCATTGTAAATTTAAACTGATTACTAAAACTACTTCTAAATACTTAACCTACTTCTCCCTATTTTATTTATCTATTTTATTTGATTTTAAATCACTATTTTACCATAATCAATAAATTTACTAACTCCAGAGGAACCAAAAACTCAATCAATATAACAGTGGATGTACAACACTTAAGTCGACATATGATATCAACTACCCACACAATTAATCCTCCAAATTATGTGTAAAGTTTCCACAAATATTTTCTCAACAAACGTCCAATCCTATATGGGGCTCAAAAGATCACACGCTCCTGCAAGGGACCAACTATCATCAAGTGTGTTCCACTCAAATCACCACAGACAATAAAACTCACATTTGCCACTCTGCTCTTAACAGCATTTGACCCAAATAATTCTATTGATTAAATGCATTAACAAGTCAGTCCATTGCCAAGCTTCTCCTTTAAACAACTACAACATATGATATGTTATACCTATATAACACATATGTTTAAAATGCAGGTATTTGTAGAAAAGAGTTTGTGGATAAAACTACACTGGCCTTGAGCAGACTGGATTCAGAAGCTGCACACACTATTGTCAGCAAACATCAATCCACATGACACCTTGGCCAGCTGCCATCCTTCTGCATCCTGGAGCACTCCACCTCCTTTTTCCTTCTCCCCAACTCTCACACATTAGACACATTACCTACCAACACACAGGTCACTCTAACATCTTAATTCCTTCATTAATACATTATCATCCATGAACTATATCTCCTACTATTCTTTTATTTCTCTTTAAGTTTTTTATACCCACACAAAACATCCTCCTATTCTTTCTATGTCCTTTTGGGGCTCATAAGTTCTCCCTCTTCTCTCTCTTTTCTTTTTTCCCAAAAACGTCCTTAAAAAGGCTCATAGTTTTTATTCAAACTGTCCCCCAAAAAGGCTCATACACTTTTAACAATATCAAAAGTCCCCTCGTAAGAGGCTCATATATTTAACAATAACAAAAACATCTTTTTGAAAGAGGCTCATACACTTTATCAATAAAAGAACGTCTTCTTAAAAAGAAGCTCATAGGTTTTAATCATAAAACGTCCTCTCTCAAAAAACTCATAATCTTATCCATATCAGACAAAATATCTTTCCTTATACATTACTATATCTCCTATTTTCAACCACAACCTATATGTGTCTGTTCAATATAAAGTCTGTCACCTTAACATAAACCCCATAAACCATCCCATGCTGCAGCCTTTCACACACAGCTGAGACACTGCTCCACACACACACACACACAGACAAACACTCAACAGGGACACAAAAGGATTCACAAAACACACAGCAGAGTCAACTTCATTCCAAACACAAACAACATCCAATCCTAAATTCTCAAAAATCTACTCATTCATACTTTATCCTATAGCATGCTTTTCTGCCGCTCCTTTTTCTCTTATTTTCCTTCTAAATTTATGCTACCTCATGAGGTGTAGATATTCAATGAGAGGCTGCTTCAGACACTGTTCGTCAACTAGTGTTCGAGTGGAACTTACAATTGAATTTTGCACTCTACACCCCAGTTCCTTGAACTGACCTGAAATTCACTCTAGTGATTTTCCAGGATTTTTGGCCCGTCTAAAACCACCTCCCAGAGGGTTTTGACCGAATCTGCGGCTTTTTCCTTTACCTTTTATTCCTCTATCTCTTCCTTATTCCTATTTCTCTTTATTCCTTTTTCCTGTATCTCTTTTTTTCTCAACCGTCCAATTTGCCCTGGGCCCAGGATTGTTCCTTCTCTTTTTTTTTCTCTTTTCTAATCCGACTATCTCTCAAAACCAACTTTCACGCAGTGACTGATGTACACATGTCTTACCGTTAAGAAGATAAGGCCCAATCTTCATTAATCTTGCATGGTTTTATCTAGCTCACCTTATCGTTACTAATTCAGCTATTTACACTTTTTACTTCAAACTCTTATTTTCTTCACTTCTTCAAACTTCTTATTTACTTCACTTCTCTGTCACTCTCCCCCCTTTTTATGCGCTGTCCACAGCGCAATAAAATCAAATTTAGAACGGAGCATCACTCCAAACATCAACACAGCACAATTCTTTCCGGTGCGACCAAACAGCAAACACACACAACATCAACAAACGAACCAGCACCCCAGAAGCGAGAAATACTCACCATATCCTGCAGGCTCGGTGCGGGAGTAGGTGCGCTGAAGTTGCCAGGAACGCCGCAGGTCACAACACGTCCGAAGTTCGTGACGCCAAATTCTTGTGGTATATTAGGTGGTGATGTCGATGTGAAGATGATGAAGAGAAGATCTCCGCTGACACTGACTTACTTGTATATAGAAGTTTATTACAAAGTAGTTCAGCATCGGACAAGCACTGCAGTAGCCTGTGAGAGGATCCGAGCCAATATGGATCTCTCTCCCTAACAGCTCTAAACACCAGTATATATACATTGGTTGTTTACATGGTTCATAGGAAACATCTGGACCTTAGTCAATACCTTCACTATTGAGAGGAAGAAGATAAGGGGAGAGGAAACCCTCACCCCTTAACCTCTACTAGTCTAGGGGTCACATTCTTAACTCTTATCCTAAACATGAACCCAAAGGTTAACTCAGGCATAGGAAACTCATAAAGAGTGAAAGTATCTGGAAACCCTCAGACATTCCAAAAGACAAAGACATACATAAAACATCCTGTATACTACACTCTCCTGGACCTAACGCCCAGCTTCGAGGCTAGACCAGCAGAGTCCTGCAGCTGGGGCCAAGCCAGCTCCACCACCTGACCCAGAGTAGTGACCCCTGCAGCCTGGAGTCGAGAAGCCAGAAAGGGGCCTGTCCCGCCTGGACAATCCAGGATTGTTCCGTGGAAGACAGGCTCCTGCAGCAACCAGTGCAGAGAAACTGCCAGCTTTTCTCGCTCCCTTTTGACCAGGTTCCAAACATTAAAAACACTTCTATAAAAACTGGGAAGAGATAACGTGTTAAAATAGGTGCTGTCCATTAAAAACAAATTAAAATCCATACCCAGGCTGTTAAAACGTTTCAGGATGCAGCAGGCTAGGGCCCTCCACACAGTGTCCTCTGGTCCATACAACAATCTCTGGATAAACTGTAGACGAAAGGCAGCACCCCTGCTTGCTAATGTACCAGACCATGCCCCCCCTCCTCCTTTGGAAGGAAGAGGACACTCTGTGGCACCCAATGCATCCTGTCCCAAATAAAATCAACTAAAAGCTTTGTACCTGAGAGAGGAGAGAGGCTGGAGGATCCAAGCAAGCCAACCTGTGCCACAAGGAAGACGAAACCAGGTTATTGGCGATCAGGACCCTGCCTCTGTATGACATTTTGGGAAGGAGCCACCTCCATTTGTTTAGTCGTCCTTTCACCATTTCAATAACATTGTCCCAGTTTTTCTTTGTGCTGGTCTCATCCCCAGGAAGACCCCCAAGTACCTCAGCCCACCTCTTTTCCAAGGTGAGCTCAGCAGGCAGGGTGAGCTGACCCCCCAGCCTCTCTCCCACCATCACAGCCTCGCTTTTTCCCCAGTTGACCTTGGCAGAAGATAAAACCAAATAAATTAACAGTGTCAATTAAAACATCAATATCCTTCTGTGTATTTACAAGTACAACAAGATCATCGGCATAGGCAGACATTTTAAAAGACATCGGACAACTGGGGAAGGTCACACCTGTCAGTCTCTGCCTTAAAAGGTGCAGCAGAGGCTCGATGGCTATAGAGTACAACATGCCAGAGAGAGAGCAGCCCTGCCTCACCCCTCTACCAAAGCTAAATGGTGCACTCAACCCGCCATTGATTTTCAGCACACTTGCAACGTCACTATAGAGAGCCCTGATCTTGGCAATGAACCCAGGGTTGAAACCAAACCCGGCTAAAGTCTGCCAAAGGTACTGGTGTTTAACTCGGTCAAACGCCTTTTCCTGGTCTATTGAAATCAGACCAGTATCAAAAGCCAAATCACTGGAAACAGCCAGAACATCACGAATTAAAGTGACATTGTCACTTATGAGCCTGTTAGGAACACAATAGGTCTGGTCAGGGTGGATAATGGATGCCATCACTTCTTTCAATCTGAGGGCCAGAGCTTTGGAAAGGATTTTATAATCCGTGCACAACAATGACACTGGCCTCCAGTTCTTAATCAGCTGCAGGTCTCCCTTCTTGGGTAGCAGGGTGATGACGGCCCTCCTGCAGCTCAGAGGGAGCTGTCCTCTCTGGAAACTGTCCGACACCACCTCGAGCAGATCACCTCCTAAGATGGACCAAAAAGACTTATAGAAGTCAACAGGAAGACCGTCTATACCTGGTGCTTTGCCACTTTGCAAACTCATCATTGCATTATGCAGCTCCTGCAGCGTTAAATCTGCCCCCAGCTCCGAGTTTGCCTTCGAGTTTACCTGAGGGAGACCTGCAAGGAAGCTGCTGTGCACACCTGGATTATCTGTCCATTCACTCTTAAAGAGGTTTCTATAGAAACCGACAGCAAACTTTCTGATCTCAGATGAGTCTGAGACCTCAGAGCCACTGTCCGTGCGTAAACAGTGAATGATCTTCCTTTGTCCATTTTTCTGCTCCAGCCCAAAGAAGAATTGAGATGGGGCGTCCATCTGAGCTACATTTAAAAACCTAGACCTGACCAGAGCCCTTGTGCTGACACGCCTAGCAGGTTGGCTATGGCTACCTTTTTGTGTTTGAGGGAGTCTAAATGCCCTCGATTTCCAGAGGACTCTGCTATGGACTGCAGTTCTTTCACCTCAAGCTCCAGATTTTTCAAAGATCGGGTTACCTCTCCCGTAACATTACAAGTGAACTGCTGACATAGTTGCTTGATCTGTATTTTGCCAAAATCCCACCACTGCTGAGTGCTGGGGAAGGCAGGCCTGCTCTCTCTATGGCTCTCCCAGAAATACTTAAAAGCAGTTCTAAAAGCCTGGTTGTCTAAAAGAGCGGTGTTAAAATGCCAATAGGCGCTCTTTAAACGAATATCTTTAATGAAAACAGAGCAGGAGACCAAAGAGTGATCGCTAAAACCCACAGGCTGAATGTGACACCTCTTAAAAATACTTAAATGATGTGTAAAACAATAGAGGCGATCCAGCCGAACTAGTGATAAAAAATTCTCTTTTGAATGACTCCAGGTGTATTGTCTATGATTACTGTTAAAAACCCTCCATACATCAGACAGCTGGTGTGTTTGTATAATCTGTGTGATCCTGCTAGAAGAAGCAAGGTGGGGCTCTGGATGATTTCTGTCCAGCAGAGATGACTCTGTACAGTTAAAATCACCTCCTAAAAACATGAAATCATTCTCATTGCAATCTTTAACAGTGTCATTTAAAATGTTTAAAAATGCCATCCTCTCCAACGCATTTGTTGGGGCATAGACATTTAAAAACACAAGCTTGATCTTTTCAAAAATTGCTTTCACTTTTAACAAAACACCTGGAATAATTTCTTCAGAAACAAAAGAGACTGGTAAAAAACTTCTTGAAAATAAAATTCCAACCCCTCCACTACGGCTGGTCTTATGGCTTAAAAACACCTCCCCATTAAAAGCCTGCCTCCATTCACACTCATTATCTGCAGTGCTGTGGGTCTCCTGTACGAACATAATGTCAACTCTCTTGATCTCCATGAGCTTAAACAGAGCAGCTCTTTTAAAATCAGCTCTAGCTCCATTCAGGTTTAAAGTGCTCAAATTAAAATCACACATGGATAAAAGAAAAAGAACAGTACACCAAATCAGGGTGAAAGAGGAGCAGTTTTTAAAACTCATCATCCTGATTACTTATTTGACTTTTGACTTTAACAATGTGTTTTTTTAAACGGTAGATCTCCTGATCAGACAAAACATCCTCTGTCATGCCAGACTTCCTGGTGAGGATCTTAGCTGATCTCAGGAACAGCTTCAGATCAGGGAAATGATCCTCCACTGTGATGAGCCTCAGCCCTTTGGTCTGCTCTAAAAACCTTTTAATTTCAGTGGCAGTGTACAAACTCTGTGACTCCTGTGACAGGACGAAGTCACTGTCTCCCTCTTGACTCTGCTTCACTGTTCTTCTGCTCATTTTAGTGTTGCTGCTCCCTGACCTGGTGCTTTTCCTTTTCTGTGAGACCTTTAACTCATCGTCGCTGATCATATCCTCATCTAACAGCGCAGCGATCTGTGGTGTCACTTGATCATTAAAAAACTGTTTACGGTCAACCCCAGAGCCGCGCTCCTCACCTGTCTCAGTCTCCACCGTCTCAAAACAAATGAGGGGGAGTTCCCCCGGGTCTCCTACCTCCAGGCTTACAGCCTCCTGTGACCGGAGAGGCTCCAGGCCGGCAGCTAACAAAGCCCCCCCCGCAGAGTTTTCAGAACACCGTGGCGGCTCCCCGCCAGCGGCGTCTGCACCTGAGACACTACCTGACTGTACCGGGACAGTTCTCTGACCAGACTTTCATTCTTAATAAACGGAGGAGCGTTAGAGATGATCACCTTGGCTGCGGGGTTAACGAGAGGGAGAACAGGAGTGAAGGTGTCCTGGATGACTACACCTTTCTCCACCACCTCGCTAACCTTAGCTGTAGCATCCAGGAACAGAACAATGGCTCCATTCATTCTCGAGGCCGATTTCACCGACTCACACCCCACCACCTCACCCACAGCTAGACCGGCCTCCTCCACACTGCACGGTATCGAGGGCACCAGCTTAACGGCATGACGGCGAGTTAAACGCTCAAAGTCAGCCGCAGCAGCCCCAGACACCGGCATGGTGCTGAGTCAGCACACACACGCCACACACAAACACACACTCTCTCTCACACACACACACCAATCTACACTATGTTAAACAAACAACGCAAGACAAACAACAAACATATAAAAGAAAAAAGAGTAAGCTGATCGAAGTTTCTCACAAAAAAACCTCACACACGCTTCAATGCTGCTCTCAGCTCCACACACACTCCGCCATCTCAGAGAGAGAGAGAGAGAGAAAGAGAGAGAGAGAGAGAGAGAGAGAGAGAGAGAGAGAAGCACAGCCTGGGCAGTAATGTGCTTGAGGGAAGAACACACAGTTAAAGTGATGCAGTGATATTAAGACAGTTAATAATAATCTCGTCGGCAGGACATCATGGACAACATTTACTAACTATTAATCTTAACTGATGCATTGAGACTGACCCAACCCGCCGAGGGAAAATTGGTATCCTGAAATAGGAATCAGAATAATGTGCTAGTTAAAAGTTAAGGCAAAAAGATGAGTTTTTAGTTTGGATTTAAAGGCCTCAACTGAGTCAGCCTGTCTAATATCACTAGGGAGGTTGTTCCAGAGGAAGGGGGCCCGATAGGAGAAGGCCCTGCAGCCTGCTGACTTCTTTTTGACTCTGGGGACACACAGCAGCCCTGCACTCTGAGAACGCAGAGCACGGGAGGGAATATAAGGGTTAAGAAGATCAGACAGGTATAAGGGGGCTAGCCCATTTAGAATTTTATAAGTCATTAAGAGAACTTTAAAGTCTGATCTAACATGAATAGGGAGCCAGTGAAGGGAGGCTAAAACCGGGGTAATATGGTCAAACCTTCTCGATCTGGTCAACATTCTAGCTGCGGCATTCTGAACCATTTGCAGACTTTTAGTGCTAGCACGCGGTAGTCCTGAAAGCAAAACATTACAATAATCCAGTCTAGAAGAAACAAAGGCATGGACTAGAATTTCAGCGTCTGCCATGGAAAGAAAAGACCAAATCCTAGCTATATTGCGTAGGTGAAAAAAGGCGGTCTTTGTAATGTCTTTAATATGCTGATCGAAAGAAAGAGTACGATCAAGTGTGACACCCAGATTTTTGGCTGTTGTACTTTGAGAGATAACACAGTTGTCAAGGGATATAGTTACATGATCGAACTGGTGTCTATATCGTGCTGGGCCAATAACCAGCATTTCCGTTTTGTCTGAATTAAGAAGCAGGAAGTTTTGAGACATCCAGCTTTTAACAGAGGACAAGCAGATCTCTAGTTCCCTAATTTGAGAGGCATTATCAGCCTTTATAGGCACATATAGCTGGGTATCATCAGCATAACAGTGAAAATTAATTCCATGACTCCGAATAATTTGGCCAAGAGGAGAAATATAAAGAGAGAAAAGCAGGGGGCCAAGAACAGAACCCTGGGGTACTCCATATTTCACATCAGAAAAGGCTGATAGAGTGTTATTACAAGAGACACACTGAGTTCTGTCAGATAAGTAAGATTTTAACCAGCTGAGGGCCAGGCCAGAGATTCCAAATCTATTTTCCAGTCAGTCCATGAGTATACGGTGGTCTAAATGAGGGTAAAACTGAAATAATGTTTTTAGGGGATGTAGGGAACAAAAATTGTGAGGTTCCGTTTAAGATAAAGGAGGACTTTATCAGGATTTTGGGGATTAACTTAGGACCAAAGGAAAAAGAGGCCAGGGATGAAACGTGGACGGGGGTGTTGAATAAATTAGAAATACTCTAAACTTTTGGAAATTAAGATAATTGAAATTGAAAGGGAAAGTGCTTGTGGTAAATGTGTTATTGTTGTCAAAAATTAATTATGTATTAGGAGCTTTAGATATGCCGGTTTGGGTTTTAAATGAGTTGAAAAATATAGTTAATGGTTTTATTTGGGATGGGAAGGGGGTAAGGATTGCGACAAGAACTTTGATTGGTAATAGGGATAGGGGTGGTTTAAATTTAGTTGATATAGAAATGAGGAAGAATGCGACGAGAATTAAATTGGTGCAGAAGATTTTATATGGGGATCTGGATTATGGCCAGAAAATGTTTTTCAAAACAGCTTTTATACAATAGTGGAGGGTGTGGGGATGAGGGGATTTTTATGTGTTTAAATAAGGGTTGCCTGGATAAAATACCTTTGTTTTATCAGGAGGTATTTGGTGCATGGGCAGTGTTTTTAAGGAATAAAGTGTTTTATGATTGTGCTGATGTCAACCAGGTTTTTAAGCAACCTATTTTTTTTAACCCCAAGATAATTAATAATGGAAATATGTTGCAAAATGAGATGTTTTTATTGGCTGGAATTAGACAAATCAAAGATATAGTATATGAGTATGTGCCGTGTTTTCTGCTGGGAAGAGCAATATTTGATTGCATCCTGGAATGGGATGAGGATGCGAGGAGGGTGAATAATGTTTTTGAAAAAATTTAAGAAGAGCATCCCTGCAAATTGGGTTACCATGATTGACAAACACACAGTGAAAGTAGGCCCGTGTGATATGCCGGTTCTTTTTATTGATTGTGTTGGGGTTAAGAAATTGTTTAGTGTAGTGAAAATGAAGCAAATTTATGGGTCATTGTTGGAGGGGGAATTTAAAGTTCCTGAGGGTGAAAGAATATGGAGAATGTATGTACGGGCGAGTGATGTGAAATTGATGTGGGAAAATATTAATGTGAAATTTATTAGTGTTGAGTGTGAGAATCTGGATTTTAAAATAAGACATAATAGGGTTTTCATGAATGATGTTATTCACCAGTTTAATAGGGGTGTTGATAGTGAGTGTGATGTGTGCAAGCTCAAACCGGAAACTTTATTTCATTTATTCTGGGAATGTGGGGAGGTGGTTGGGTTTTGCAAGAAATTAGAGAAGTGGGTGTTAAAGAACTGGGAGAGGGAGATTTTTAGATGGGAGAGAGTGGAGGAGTGTTTTTTTACATGGGGTAAATAAAAAGAAGAGCGGTTATAAAGTTGAATTTGTTAAATGTTATATAAATGTTATGTTATATATGTTATTGGCTAGGCATGCAGTATGGTGTAGAAGGAATTTGATGCACTTTGAGGGTGGAGGTTAAGAGATATCTATATATGATGTGGTTCTATTTAGAGAAGGATGTATTTGTGAAATGGTTTGTGGAAGAGAGTGGGGTGATTAGTCTGGATGATCGTGGGAAGCTATTGTTTAACTTTTGATTGTTTTTAATTTTGTTGAATGTGTATTTTTCTGTTTTTGTTTTTGTTGGTTTTGTTCTGGGTTTTCTGTGTTTTTTTTGTAAGAAGTGTTAATACGGAGGATGTAATTTGGAGGGTTTTCTTGTTTAATTGTTGTGATACGTGTGTATATTTTTGATAATACATTTTTTTAAAAAAGCACGCCCGATCTCGTCTGATCTCGGAAGCTAAGCAGCGTCGGGCCTGGTTAGTAATTGAATGGGAGCGCCTGGGAATACCAGGTGCCGTAAGCTTTTTGTCCCCATCTTTTCCTGCCTATCTTACAACAGCAGAATGCTGCTTCCTCTGTAGTTGAGACAGGGCATGCCAAAGCACTTTTATTTTGCAGCCTGTATTTCACGCTCTGTTTTGTACTTCTATTTTATGTCACGTCACTTTCGGCAAACGGGTATTAGGGAGCTGGAAAGTCACCTCTGTAAAGTCTGCACCGGCTGACGAATGAATGAGCACAGTCTGGGTTTTCGGCACAATGACCCAATACGTCGTCCACAAGGACGTGTGGCTCACTGATGTACGTTTTGAACAATTTCGGACAAAAATGGACTTGGAACAGAGCCAAATGTTTGATCAGGCCATACGGAAAATTCTTGTTGGGTGGAGTAGTTATTTCTTAGTTTTGCTGTTGACTGTTAGAGAAAATCCCGATTATTGTTGATTGCTATGTGAAATAACAGATCTGTCAGTGTTATTTTGGCACGTATAAAGAGTCTTCAGCAGCCGCTGATCTCGGAAGCTAAGCAGGGTCAGGCCTGGTTAGTAGTGATGGGTCGGTTGTGAATGAAACAGCTCTTACAGCCAGCTCTTTGAAATGAACGATGGGAGCCGGCTCCTTATTGGGATCTGTGTTTTTTTTTCTTTTCTCTCACCCTCTCTCTCTCACTTTTTTCTCTTCACGCCACACATGATTGGTCAATATGTGTTTGTGCCTTGTGTTTGCGCTGAGCAGACGGGGGAAGGGGTGGTAGTTACACTTGCAGCAGCAGTAGCACACGAACAGAGCAGGAGGGAGAGTGAGAAAGAGAGCCAGGGGCAACAAGAAGAGACAACATCGACACATTAGAAAGGTATAGTAAATGAGTGACACCAGGAAAAGAAGCAAAAATCTGGAACCATTTCAATTTTATTGACAATACAAAGGCAGAGTGTAGAGTCTGCAAGAAAAGAATCATATTAGAGCCGGGTCCACATCAACATCAGTCCCCTCTGAGAGAATCTTCTCCAAAACAGGCAGCTAGATTACTGACAGAAGAAAGGATCAGCTCCTTAAAGCTGAGGCAACTTGGTATTTCTAAATGCCAACTTTTACCTTAATTAAAAATCTGGGGTGTTCATTTTTTTTTTTTTTTGCATATTTTAATCTATATTTTATTGTGTTGTGGTTTGCAGTGTTTTGTGGTTGTTTCACTTTAAATAGTTAAATAGTTAAAAGTTGAATCATAAATAGTTGTTTTTTGTATTTTATAATTTATTTTTTTACATTTTATGTGGAGTGAATAAATAAAAGCATATTTATACAATAAACATATATAAATAATAAACATGTTTTTTTAGATTAGTAATTTTGTGCATAATTTTATATTGTGTTGATAATAAATTAATTAAAGCAACAAAACCTGAAGAGCGCTTGGGAGCCAAAAGAGCCGGGTCTTTTTAGTGAGCCGAGCCAAAAGAAGCCGGTTCTCCAAAAAGAGCCGTAATTCCATCGCTACTGTGGAGACCACACGATTGGTCCATTTACGATGGCGGTCCTAGACTGCAACTGGGAGTCTACGGTCTGCTCGACCAATCAGAAGGTGCAACTGTCTACAGTGACTGCAGGACTGTTGTAAGATGGGTATGGATGGGCTCCCCATCTCTCAGCATGGACCTGCCGGCGAAGCTCCACCTGCAGCAAGGTTAACAGTGCCAGCCGAGTGTTACACCGTCTTCCGCAACCCTGACTCGATGCAACTTGTAACTTATTTACATCACTCAATCGGAAGGGTCACTTAATAACATGTTCCCAGCAATATAACCGCCATTTTTCTAAGCTTTATTATTCGGTCAACATGTAAGTGGTTTGCTACTTTTATTCAACCTGCTGAGACCCCGCGTCCTCATACATCTCATTTTGGGTTTGCCTGTTTAAGGAAGTAGGTTTAGTGAAGTTAGTTGACTCAGAGTTGAAGGATTTTTGGTTTCACAAAGCCAGTTCATCTTAACTGTGGATCAGTTATAATGGCAACATAACCCATGATGTTCATCTGTTTGAACATTTCCCTTTTTTTCCCTTTTCCCTACCAACACTTATCTGAAAAACATTTCCCGCCCTCTTATTGTTCATGACATGTATTGCACCAGGCCTGGTGGCAGCAAAATGTGAACACAATTCCAACACAGCTGTCATCTTTTTACACACAACAACTCAAAATTGAACACACGTTTTTAATGATGTGATCAGACCAGTTGGGCAGGATAAAAGTCAGTTTAGAGTGCACAGGTGGCACACGTGCATCCATCTACAATGGACAGAACATACAGAGAGGCAGAGGAGGAAGAGTTCATATGAGAGGTGGTGGATGAGGAAGAGGCAGAGGAAGACCAAG